>NC_091171.1:3320482-3402293 GCF_040958095.1 Procambarus clarkii
CTGGTGCTCTAGTGGCCACACCTGCCTGGTGCTCTAGTGGCCACACCTGCCTGCTGCTCTAGTGGCCACACCTGCCTGGTGCTCTAGTGGCCACACCTGCCTGGTGCTCTAGTGGCCACACCTCCCTGGTGCTCTAGTGGCCACACCTGCCTGGTGCTCTAGTGGCCACACCTGCCTGGTGCTCTAGTGGCCACACCTGCCTGGTGCTCTAGTGGCCACACCTGCCTGCTGCTCTAGTGGCCACACCTGCCTGGTGCTCTAGTGGCCACACCTGCCTGGTGCTCTAGTGGCCACACCTGCCTGGTGCTCTAGTGGCCACACCTGCCTGGTGCTCTAGTGGCCACACCTGCCTGGTGCTCTAGTGGCCACACCTGCCTGGTGCTCTAGTGGCCACACCTGCCTGGTGCTCTAGTGGCCACACCTCCCTGGTGCTCTAGTGGCCACACCTGCCTGGTGCTCTAGTGACCACACCTGCCTGGTGCTCTAGTGGCCACACCTGCCTGGTGCTCTAGTGACCACACCTGCCTGGTGCTCTAGTGGCCACACCTGCCTGGTGCTCTAGTGGCCACACCTGCCTGGTGCTCTAGTGACCACACCTGCCTGGTGCTCTAGTGACCACACCTGCCTGGTGCTCTAGTGACCACACCTGCCTGGTGCTCTAGTGACCACACCTGCCTGGTGCTCTAGTGACCACACCTGCCTGGTGCTCTAGTGACCACACCTGCCTGGTGCTCTAGTGACCACACCTGCCTGGTGCTCTAGTGGCCACACCTGCCTGGTGCTCTAGTGGCCACACCTGCCTGCTGCTCTAGTGGCCACACCTGCCTGCTGCTCTAGTGGCCACACCTGCCTGCTGCTCTAGTGGCCACACCTGCCTGGTGCTCTAGTGGCCACACCTGCCTGGTGCTCTAGTGACCACACCTGCCTGGTGCTCTAGTGGCCACACCTGCCTGCTGCTCTAGTGGCCACACCTGCCTGCTGCTCTAGTGGCCACACCTGCCTGCTGCTCTAGTGGCCACACCTGCCTGGTGCTCTAGTGGCCACATCTGCCTGGTGCTCTAGTGGCCACACCTGCCTGGTGCTCTAGTGGCCACACCTGCCTGGTGCTCTAGTGGCCACACCTGCCTGGTGCTCTAGTGGCCACACCTGCCTGGTGCTCTGGTGGCCACACCTGCCTGGTGCTCTGGTGGCCACACCTGCCTGGTGCTCTGGTGGCCACACCTGCCTGGTGCTCTGGTGGCCACACCTGCCTGCTGCTCTAGTGGCCACACCTGCCTGCTGCTCTAGTGGCCACACCTGCCTGGTGCTCTAGTGGCCACACCTGCCTGGTGCTCTAGTGGCCACACCTGCCTGCTGCTCTAGTGGCCACACCTGCCTGGTGCTCTGGTGGCCACACCTGCCTGGTGCTCTGGTGGCCACACCTGCCTGGTGCTCCAGTGCCACACCTGCCTGGTGCTCCAGTGCCACACCTGCCTGGCGCTCCAGTGCCACACCTGCCTGGTGCTCACCAAACAAGCAATACCAAACAATAGCGCTTGCCCACATGTTCTTACTTATACTTCTTGTCAAATAATCAAAGAATTATATCCCACCAATTTATCCACCAAACTATAATATTTTCACCTCACCAATGATGTTATCAAATCAATTTGCACAAAATATATTATGAAAGTATGTTTGTTTAAATAGATATCTCATTATCATATTGTGATAACCTTTTAAACGTACATTGAGTTCTGGTTGGTATATATCTCAAGAATTATAAGTGGTTTTAATGGTTAACTGTTCAGTAACAATATGTAGTTTATTGTGCGCCGTTGGACAGCTGATGCATTTTGGTGCTGAATACAAATGTTAACCGAACTTACTCCTGTGTTCAGTTTTATATTGTGTCTGCCATACTGGGGGCCAGCACACACGCAAGTCCGCATACAATCATGCACGCACACAAGCACAAGAACTCACGCATGCGAGTAAACAAGGACATCAGCACGCATGCACACAAACAAGTACACAGGCACGCAAAGAAACTTGTGTAAGGAATAGTTCAAACATTGTATACCACTTATGTCAGACGAATCCTGGAAAACGCAGCTCCAGCCTAGAGTCCATACCTAGTTAAACACAAGACAAAGTTAAGGAAGCTTCAGAGGTACGCCACCATACTAGTCCTAGAACTGAGAGGTATGAGCTATGAGGAGAGGCTACAAGAGCTAAACCTTACGTCCCTGGAAAACAGAAGAGTAAGGAGAGACATGATAACCACCTACAAAATTCTCAGGGGAATTGACAGGATGGACGAAGAAATTCTTCAGCACGGGTGGGACACTAACAAGGAGATACAGGTGGAAACTTAGTTCCTAGATGAGCCACAGAGACGTTAGAAAGAATTTTGTCAGAGTAGTTAACAGGTGGAATGCATTAGGCAGTAATGTGGTGGAGGCTGACTCCATACACAGTTTCAAATGTAGATATGATAGAGCCCAGTAGGCTCAGGAACCTGTACACCAGTTGATTGACGGTTGAGAGGCGGGACCCAAGAGCCAGAGCTCAACCCCCGCAAGCACAGCTAGGTGAGTAGCCAGCTTACTAAAAGACATGAGAGGATTGTAATTAATACTGTAACTACTTTGTTGTTAAAAACATGAATGTATCAATCAGATTAAGACAAGCTATTTTAAAAATGCTAACTTAATACACATAAATGTAATAAGTCAATAGTATTTAAAGATGGACAGGTTCCGCCGCTACTGCAGACTTTAACCCACGACCAGATTTTGGAAATCTGTTCTCCCATTCCTCCTCGACCCCACCACCTGCACCCCACCACCTGGACCCCACCTCCTGGACCCCACCACCTGGACCCCACCACCTGGACCCCACCTCCTGGACCCCACCACCTGGACCCCACCACCTGGACCCCACCACCTGGACCCCACCTCCTGGACCCCACCACCTGGACCCCACCACCTGGACCCCACCTCCTGGACCCCACCACCTGGACCCCACCACCTGGACCCCACCTCCTGGACCCCACCACCTGGACCCCACCACCTGGACCCCACCTCCTGGACCCCACCACCTGGACCCCACCACCTGGACCCCACCTCCTGGACCACACCTCCTGGACCCATTACCTGGACCCCACCTCCTGGACCCCATTACCTGGACCCCACCACCTGGACCCCACCTCCTGGACCCCACCTCCTGGACCCCACCACCTGGACCCCACCACCTGGACCCCACCTCCTGGACCCCACCTCCTGGACCCCACCACCTGGACCCCACCACCTGGACCCCACCACCTGGACCCCACCTCCTGGACCACACCTCCTGGACCACACCTCCTGGACCCCACCACCTGGACCCCACCACCTGGACCCCACCTCCTGGACCACACCTCCTGGACCCCATTACCTGGACCCCATTACCTGGACCCCATTACCTGGACCCCACCACCTGGACCCCACCACCTGGACCCCACCTCGAGGACCCCACCTCCTGGACCCCACCACCTGGACCCCACCACCTGGACCCCACCACCTGGACCCCACCTACTGGACCACACCTGGACCCCATTACCTGGACCCCACCACCTGGACCCCACCACCTGGACCCCACCTCCTGGACCACACCTCCTGGACCCCATTACCTGGACCCCACCTCCTGGACCCCATTACCTGGACCCCACCACCTGGACCCCACCACCTGGACCCCACTCCCTGGACCCCACCACCTGGAACCCACCACCTGGACCCCACCACCTGGACCCCACCACCTGGACCCCACCACCTGGACCACACCTCCTGGACCACACCTCCTGGACCCCACCTCCTGGACCCCACCACCTGGACCCCACCACCTGGACCCCACCACCTGGACCACACCTCCTGGACCCCACCACCTGGACCCCACCACCTGGACCACACCTCCTGGACCCCACCACCTGGACCCCACCACCTGGACCCCACCACCTGGACCCCACCACCTGGACCCCACCACCACTGGGTGTTGTGTCAACATGACCATATATCACGGCGGGTCAGCAACACCAGCAGCTGACAAAAGCAACATTAGCAACAGTGCAAAAAGCAGCCAAGACGATCAGTATTTCCGGAGCCGTGACAGGATACATGTGGCTTCCTGAGCCTCACGTGGCGACACTTGTTGTTGTGGTGGTGGTGGTGGTGGTGGTGGTTGTAGTGGTTGTTACGGGTGGTGGTAGAGGTGCGTGGAGAGACAGGATGGTGATGGTAAAGGGTGATCTTTACCTAAAGTGGTCGGTCAAGGGATTGGATAGTTTTGGGTAATAGTTGAAAATAATGGCTGACTTAGATGGACAATGGAAGGTGGTAAGAGACGGAGACATGATGGTTGTGGTAGTATAGTTGATGGTGGTGGTAACAGTGGATGGTGGTAGTGAATGATGGTGGTGGTGGTGGTAGCAGTGGATGGTGGTGGCGGTGGTAATATTGGTGGTGGTGGTAAAGCTGGGGACAGCGTGTATACTACCCACCCACCTGCCATACCGTCCACACCTGTCATACTGTCCACACCTGTCATACCGTCCACACCTGTCATACCTGCCATACCGTCCACACCTGTACCACACACTAACTACCCCCACAACAGCTGTTCTTGTCCCCAACTCCAGGTAATTAAGGGCCAAAGTTGGCCAGCTCTGAACATGGCGTCGGTCCTCGCCATCTCCGGCCTCCTGGCCTAGGCCCTATATTGGTAGTGAGCTGAGAGTTAGTTGTGAGCTGAGAGTGGGTTGTGAGCTGAGAGTGGGTTGTGAGCTGAGAGTGGGTTGTGAGCTGAGAATTAGTTGTGAGCTGAGGGTGGGTTGTGAGCTGAGAGTGGGTTGTGAGCTGAGGGTGGGTTGTGAGCTAAGGGTGGGTTGTGAGCTGATAGTGGGTTGTGAGCTGAGAGTTAGTTGTGAGCTGAGAGTTAGTTGTGAGCTGAGAGTTAGTTGTGAGCTGAGAGTGGGTTGTGAGCTGAGAGTGGGTTGTGAGCTGAGAGTGGGTTGTGAGCTGAGAGTTAGTTGTGAGCTGAGAGTGGGTTGTGAGCTGAGAGTGGGTTGTGAGCTGAGAGTGGGTTGTGAGCTGAGAGTTAGTTGTGAGCTGAGAGTTAGTTGTGAGCTGAGAGTGGGTTGTGAGCTGAGAGTGGGTTGTGAGCTGAGAGTGGGTTGTGAGCTGAGAGTTAGTTGTGAGCTGAGAGTGGGTTGTGAGCTGAGAGTGGGTTGTGAGCTGAGGGTGGGTTGTGAGCTGAGGGTGGGTTGTGAGCTGAGGGTGGGTTGTGAGCTGAGGGTGGGTTGTGAGCTGAGGGTGGGTTGTGAGCTGAGGGAAGCTTAGTTGAGTCCTGAGGGTAGGTTTCATTAGCTCAGGGTTAATTGTTTATAAGCTGAGACTAGATTGTGAGCTTAGGGTTTGTTTATGAGCTAAGGTTATATTGTGAGCTGGGAGTAGGTTGACTGTGAGGCGAGAGTAGGTAGTAAACTGAGGGTGGGTCGAGTGTTATATGTGGTGAGAGGGGCAGCCTGTCCTCCTAACGTTCCTCAACGTCAAAAAATGCCGTACTAAAGTGCCCTTATCCTAACCTACCAGAGGACCTAAAAAGAGAAAACGGGACAGTATGTCAATTCCGCCAGCCGCTACCACTTTCTAGTACTACGATTTTTGGCCTTAGGTAGATCTGTACGTCAAAATACGACGTTGTATTTGGAGGACGGATTGCGAGGAGAGTTGTTGTTAAAGATTTGCTACCTGGAACAAAAAGTTCCAAGTAGCACGGGCTATGGTGAGCCCGTAGTGGACTTCTTACATTGCAAGGAGAGGCTATGGTCAGGTGGGTGCTGGTTGAGAGGTCGGTTAGCGTTATAGGAAGGTTGACTCTTGTGAAAACCTTAATATGACAAATACTCGTGTCAACTGCACGGCAAAAGACCGATAACCAGATGTACATGACTAGGAGGGAGACACCCGGCTGCACCCGGGTCTCTCTCCTTCCACACTTCCTCTCTCATCTCACCCCACCCCACTTTCCCCTTCTCCACCTGTCTCCTCCCTTCTCTCCCTTTCTCTGCCATTGGCTATGTGTTGACTGTCTCTGCTTCTCTCTTCGTTCTCCCTGTCTCTTTTCGCCCTGGTCGACCCAGTCTCTCTCTCTGTCTCTCTCATTCTCTCACTATCTCTGCTTCTCATTATCGTGCAGATGGTCTGCCACTGGGAGAAGCCTAGTGGTGCAAAATATTCAAAATACATAATAGATACCCATTTGCTTTGAGGTCTTGAGAAAGCGTTTGAAGCTGTAGGAAGATCGTCTGTGTTATGCTACTCTGGGCAAAGTACGATACTTTGTTAGTTTTCCCAAGATCAATGCGTAAATTTCATAAAAATTTTGAGCTAGGCGTAGCTGGCGGGAAGTGCCAAAATGAGGCATGGGGGGTCAGTATATGGCCCTGGCACGCTGTTCTCTCTTGAATTATGGCCACCCCGATCAGCCTATGTCCATCCCGTACCCCAGACCATTTCCCCCCTGCAAACTTGGGTGAGGCTACCCTCATGAGTACCTCCAACCTTGGACGGAGAGACAAAGGCAGACATTCTCTTATTGTATATTATATATATATATATATATATATATATATATATATATATATATATATATATATATATATATATATATATATATATATATAATGTAAATGTTCGTTTGTTCAAAATCGCTAATCTCCGAAAGTTCTTCGCCGATTGCTTTGAAATGTTCTCAAAACGTTCTAATTTGCATCCGAGTGGGTTTTTATATGCATACTATATAGATGTCAGGTCTGAGACGGGGAAAAACATTTTTTTTATAAACTTTGTTTTTTCATATTTTTTCTTGTGAGGGAAATCTTCGAAACCTCTCTACCGATTGCTTTGAAAATTTGATTCAACGTTGCATTCGAATAGACGCGTGTTTTTATATACCTACTATATACATGCCTCACTTGTGACAGGAAAAAATATGTTTTTTTTTTAAATGCTGCCATCTGTTGGACGTAAGAGCAACACACGCTGTAATATCCGAAAGTTCTTCACAGATTGCTTTGAAATTTTGACACAACATTCCATTCAAATACGCGCATGATTTTATATACCTACTATATAGATGTCATACCTGTGACAGGTAAAAACATGTTTTTTTTTTTTTAACAGAGCCATCTGTTGCACGTAAGAGCAACACACGCTATCATAAATATATTACGATTCCATTTCAATGTTTCCAATTGCACTGACAAATGGAATTTTCATAGATTTTGATTTAATTACTTTGTGTGTCATTGCATTGGAATAGAGCTGTGGGGACGAGGGGATGGGGAATGGAGAATGGTGGGTAGGACAAAGGGACAGGGAAGTGGGACATGATGGGAAGGAAGAGGGGACGGTGGAACGGAAAATGGTTGGGAGGCTGAGGAGACGGGTGAGGGGGGAATGGTCGGGAGGACTGTGGGACAAGGAAGGTTGCTGTGGCGTTGTTGAGCCACAGCAACGCGTGGCCGGGTACTGCTAACATAATATAATTATATATATATATATATATATATATATATATATATATATATATATATATATATATATATATATATATATATATATATATATATATATATATGCAATTGACGATCACAAAACACTGATCATTTTATGCGGAAAATCCACAGAGAAATATGAAAGGAGGTGAACGTTTCGGCTTTGTTAAAGCCTTTGGCAACACCAGACTGACTAAGGAGAAGGGAGAAGGGGAGGATATATAGGCCGACACCTGACCAACCCATCCCTAGGGTTGGTCAGGTGTAATTAACCAAAAAAGGTATAGCTTAGCTTAGAATGGTCAAAGAGGATTAAGCGGTCAGAGAATAAGGATGAAAGATTAAAGAAAAGCCTCATGAACACACAATATATGAATATACAATTATAATGAGACATTGTAAGCCTCTCTATCAGAGTTGTTTCTTAAACTGTTGTGCAATATTATAACTTAAAAATGGATCAAGTTTGTACATTCCAGTACTAACATTAAGAAGATTTGGACACTGACTGATTAGAGCAGACTCAATCAAATTCCGTTCCACGAAATCCCCACAATTGGTAATGCTTTTTGCCCCATTCCAGTTAATATTGTGATCGCATAAACTCGTATGTAGATACAATGCATTAGACGTTTGGGCAGTTCTTATACTATAAGCATGTTGTGACAACCGCAATTGTAAGGACTTTCCTGTTTGTCCAAGGTACACAGAATCACAATCATTGCAGGGAATCGAATACACACAACCTGCTGTATCAGGGGAGTTTTTTATTAAATTGGATTTGATCGTACTATTAGTAAACACCAAATTTATATTAAGTTTCTTAAAAATCAGAGACAATTTTTCAAGTCCACTCGCATAAGGTACCACCAATGAGTTAATAATTTTTGGTTTCGCCTTAGGGACGTGATTATAAAACGTACGCTTGGCTTGTACAAACGAGAAATCCAAAAACCTCTTAGGATATTGTAAACTCTTCCCAATTTCATATATTTTAGCAATCTCTACATCAAAAAACTCAGGGCTGCAAATCCTCAAAGCTCGTAGAAACATTCCTGAAAATACTGCCTGTTTAACTTTACTATGATGATTCGAATAAAAATGAACATACGACCCCACGTTGGTAGGTTTCCTATACACATTAAATTTGAACTTTCTAGTGACTCTATGAATCATAATGTCCAAAAACGGAAGAGTACCATTTTCCTCAGTTTCACAAGTGAATTTTATTGAAGGTACCAAAGAATTGAGTTCATTAAGAAAAACTATCTGGTCTTTGTTGCACGGCCATAAGCACAAAATATCATCAACATACCTAAACCAAACTACATTAGCCGGGATAATCCTGGATAAGATTTTTGTTTCAAAGAATTCCATATACAAATTGCTTAAAACTGGGGACAGGGGATTGCCCATCGCCATACCAAATGTTTGTTTGAAAAATTTTCCATTAAAACTAAAATAATTGTCTTTTATACACAATTTAATAAGTTCCAATACTTTATTGGTCTGCAAGCTCAAATTATATTTAGGCAGTTCCTCACGTAGAAATTCTAACAGATCATCAACAGGAACTTTAGTGAATAAAGAGGTCACATCGAAACTTATAAGTTTAAAATCAAAATTTAAATTCAGTGTGGATAGCTTATTAACTAAGTCCACATTGTTTGTCAAGTGTGAGTTGGAAATAGTACCAACTATAGGGGACAAAACTTTGACTAACCACTTAGAGAGTTTATAAGCCGCCGAACCAATTGAACTAATAATCGGCCTTGCCGGATTATATGGCTTATGAGTTTTTATAAGACCATACATGTAAGGAAGAGAGGGGGATCGACTTGTTAGCCTAGATATCAACTCTTTATCGCCTTTACACACAGTTTTATGAGTTTTGTTAAAATGTGCAATCACTTTTTCAGTAGGATCTCTGTTAACCAATAGATAAGTATCCCTGTCTTCCAAGAGTAACTCCATTTTTCGGACATAGTCATCTTTATTCATAATAACTACTGCATTTGACTTATCAGCCTTGGTATTATGTAATGAACTATCTTTTTTGAGATTTTTGAACGCATGAACAAATCGACTTGGACAATTAGGAACAGAATTGTTAAGTAAAACGCCATACATCATACCTTTGCACACATTAATATCTTCAACTGAGACATTGCTATACTTTTCAAGATTGCTGAAACCTTTGGCAATATCTACATAATTGACTGTTCCAAGTCGATTGTCTAATTGTCCAAGTCGATTTGTTCATGCGTTCAAAAATCTCAAAAAAGATAGTTCATTACATATTACCAAGGCTGATAAGTCAAATGCAGTAGTTATTATGAATAAAGATGACTATGTCCGAAAAATGGAGTTACTCTTGGAAGACAGGGATACTTATCTATTGGTTAACAGAGATCCTACTGAAAAAGTGATTGCACATTTTAACAAAACTCATAAAACTGTGTGTAAAGTCGATAAAGAGTTGATATCTAGGCTAACAAGTCGATCCCCCTCTCTTCCTTACATGTATGGTCTTATAAAAACTCATAAGCCATATAATCCGGCAAGGCCGATTATTAGTTCAATTGGTTCGGCGGCTTATAAACTCTCTAAGTGGTTAGTCAAAGTTTTGTCCCCTATAGTTGGTACTATTTCCAACTCACACTTGACAAACAATGTAGACTTAGTTAATAAGCTATCCACACTGAATTTAAATTTTGATTTTAAACTTATAAGTTTCGATGTGACCTCTTTATTCACTAAAGTTCCTGTTGATGATCTGTTAGAATTTCTACGTGAGGAACTGCCTAAATATAATTTGAGCTTGCAGACCAATAAAGTATTGGAACTTATTAAATTGTGTATAAAAGACAATTATTTTAGTTTTAATGGAAAATTTTTCAAACAAACATTTGGTATGGCGATGGGCAATCCCCTGTCCCCAGTTTTAAGCAATTTGTATATGGAATTCTTTGAAACAAAAATCTTATCCAGGATTATCCCGGCTAATGTAGTTTGGTTTAGGTATGTTGATGATATTTTGTGCTTATGGCCGTGCAACAAAGACCAGATAGTTTTTCTTAATGAACTCAATTCTTTGGTACCTTCAATAAAATTCACTTGTGAAACTGAGGAAAATGGTACTCTTCCGTTTTTGGACATTATGATTCATAGAGTCACTAGAAAGTTCAAATTTAATGTGTATAGGAAACCAACCAACGTGGGGTCGTATGTTCATTTTTATTCGAATCATCATAGTAAAGTTAAACAGGCAGTATTTTCAGGAATGTTTCTACGAGCTTTGAGGATTTGCAGCCCTGAGTTTTTTGATGTAGAGATTGCTAAAATATATGAAATTGGGAAGAGTTTACAATATCCTAAGAGGTTTTTGGATTTCTCGTTTGTACAAGCCAAGCGTACGTTTTATAATCACGTCCCTAAGGCGAAACCAAAAATTATTAACTCATTGGTGGTACCTTATGCGAGTGGACTTGAAAAATTGTCTCTGATTTTTAAGAAACTTAATATAAATTTGGTGTTTACTAATAGTACGATCAAATCCAATTTAATAAAAAACTCCCCTGATACAGCAGGTTGTGTGTATTCGATTCCCTGCAATGATTGTGATTCTGTGTACCTTGGACAAACAGGAAAGTCCTTACAATTGCGGTTGTCACAACATGCTTATAGTATAAGAACTGCCCAAACGTCTAATGCATTGTATCTACATACGAGTTTATGCGATCACAATATTAACTGGAATGGGGCAAAAACCATTACCAATTGTGGGGATTTCGTGGAACGGAATTTGATTGAGTCTGCTCTAATCAGTCAGTGTCCAAATCTTCTTAATGTTAGTACTGGAATGTACAAACTTGATCCATTTTTAAGTTATAATATTGCACAACAGTTTAAGAAACAACTCTGATAGAGAGGCTTACAATGTCTCATTATAATTGTATATTCATATATTGTGTGTTCATGAGGCTTTTCTTTAATCTTTCATCCTTATTCTCTGACCGCTTAATCCTCTTTGACCATTCTAAGCTAAGCTATACCTTTTTTGGTTAATTACACCTGACCAACCCTAGGGATGGGTTGGTCAGGTGTCGGCCTATATATCCTCCCCTTCTCCCTTCTCCTTAGTCAGTCTGGTGTTGACAAAGGCTTTAACAAAGCCGAAACGTTCACCTCCTTTCATATTTCTCTGTGGATTTTCCGCATATATATATATATATATATATATATATATATATATATATATATATATATATATATATATATATATATTTCATTGAATATGACCGCATATTCTGTATTAATTATTTTCTGGTTTAGGGCTTCTATCCCTCTAACTATTTTCTTAGCATCAGGGCTTAATTCATATAGGAGTTCTCCAAAACTCATTTTCGTACTTTTAAGGTGAAGAAAAGAAGTGATTTACTATAGAGTGTATTACACTTATTTGTATAATTTGCACGACGTTTCGAACCTCCATGGTTCATTCTCAAGTGAACAGATCTTACATTACTAGTTGATTTTATACCCGCATTAGGTCAGGTGATAATACAATGAAGGTGAAAACATGGGGGGATACATAAGGGATAAACATAGGGGCTGCAGAAGGCTTATTGGCCCATACGAGGCATCTCCTATCCAAACACAAAGATTAATCCAGTGTAATTGGCCTGTTATGTTGGACATTGTCTTCTGTGTTGGCATCGATATGTTCTTGTCTTGTCCTTACTCTCATGGTGGGTAGAGTAAATAGTTCCGTGATTTGGGTGTTCATGGTAGGTCGCTCTATTCTTATGTGAATTGCCTCAAGAATTTGTAATCTTCTTGAATCTTGGGTTTTGTCTATTATGCAGGTATTCTTGTTCAACATTTCTCTTGTTAGAGTAATGTCATGGGCTTGTCTCATGTGATTCCTAGGGGCACCAGATTGAAGATGGCATGTCAAACGCCTCGTCAGCTTGGTCGACGTCATACCTATGTACTTACATTGAAGGTTACATCCTTCGTGGGGGCAAGTGTACATGTATACAACGCTTGACTGCTGTAGAGGGTTCTCCGTCGGCTTCGGGCTGTTTTTGATAAGGAGTTCGGAAGTCTTCTTGGTTTTGTAGAATATTATCAGGTTTATGTTTTGGTTAGGAGTAGTGCTTTTTACTCCTTTACGGATTATTTCTTTCATTATTCTTTCCTCTTTTATATGTTCACTGTGCATGGTTGATTTGTAATATAATTTTATTGGGGGTGTTGTGGTTTCTGTTCTAGGTTCTGAACTATACCAACGGTCCAAGTGTCTTCTTATAGCAGCGTTTATTTCCGCGTTGCTATATCCGTTGTTCACCAATACCTGAGTTACTCTTTCAAACTCTCTACTCACGTTGCTCCATTCAGAGCAGTGGGTAAGCGCTCGACGAATATAAGCATTGAGAACACTGGCTTTGTATCTTTGGGGGCACTCACTTCTACCGTTCAGGCATAATCCTATGTTGGTGGGCTTGGTATATACGTTGGTACTTAAAGAGGTTCCTGTTTTTGTTATTAGTACATCCAAGAATGGCAGACTGTTATTTTCACTATTTTCATGTGTAAATCGGAGTACTGACTCTCTCTCTAGGTGTCTTTTTAGAAAAAGACAAAGAAACTCAATGAACTCCTAACTCCATACACTCCAAGTAAGTTTAGTCTACAATCATCAGCAGATTTCCTAGAATTGATCAAATCTACCCAGCCCGATGGAATCATCGCTTCCCTGGACGTTGAATCCCTTTTTACCAACGTCCCAGTCGACACAACCATAGGAATGATACTGGACAGAGTATACAGAGACGAGAGCACCCCCAAATTAGACATACCTGAGCCACACTTGAAAAGTCTTCTCGAAGCATGTACAAAGGAAGCCCCTTTCATCAGTCCACAAGGAGACATGTATTTACAAATAGACGGAGTAGCAATGGGCTCCCCCTTAGGAGTTTTATTTGCTAATTTTTATATGGGAACCATCGAAGATAGGGTCTTCAGTAGCAGACAAAAACCAACTGTATACTGCCGTTATGTAGATGACATATTCGTAATAGTAAAAGACTCAGATGAACTAATTGACCTAAAAAGACACCTAGAGAGAGAGTCAGTACTCCGATTTACACATGAAAATAGTGAAAGTAACAGTCTGCCATTTTTGGATGTACTAATAACAAAAACAGGAACCTCTTTAAGTACCAACGTATATACCAAGCCCACCAACATAGGATTATGCCTGAACGGTAGAAGTGAGTGCCCCCAAAGATACAAAGCCAGTGTTCTCAATGCTTATATTCGTCGAGCGCTTACCCACTGCTCTGAATGGAGCAACGTGAGTATAGAGTTTGAAAGAGTAACTCAGGTATTGGTGAACAACGGATATAGCAACGCGGAAATAAACGCTGCTATAAGAAGACACTTGGACCGTTGGTATAGTTCAGAACCTAGAACAGAAACCACAACACCCCCAATAAAATTATATTACAAATCAACCATGCACAGTGAACATATAAAAGAGGAAAGAATAATGAAAGAAATAATCCGTAAAGGAGTAAAACGCACTACTCCTAACCAAAACATAAACCTGATAATATTCTACAAAACCAAGAAGACTTCCGAACTCCTTATCAAAAACAGCCCGAAGCCGACGGAGAACCCTCTACAGCAGTCAAGCGTTGTATACATGTACACTTGCCCCCACGAAGGATGTAACCTTCAATGTAAGTACATAGGTATGACGTCGACCAAGCTGACGAGGCGTTTGACATGCCATCTTCAATCTGGTGCCCCTAGGAATCACATGAGACAAGCCCATGACATTACTCTAACAAGAGAAATGTTGAACAAGAATACCTGCATAATAGACAAAACCCAAGATTCAAGAAGATTACAAATTCTTGAGGCAATTCACATAAGAATAGAGCGACCTACCATGAACACCCAAATCACGGAACTATTTACTCTACCCACCATGAGAGTAAGGACAAGACAAGAACATATCGATGCCAACACAGAAGACAATGTCCAACATAACAGGCCAATTACACTGGATTAATCTTTGTGTTTGGATAGGAGATGCCTCGTATGGACCAATAAGCCTTCTGCAGCCCCTATGTTTATCCCTTATGTATCCCCCCATGTTTTCACCTTCATTGTATTATCACCTGACCTAATGCGGGTATAAAATCAACTAGTAATGTAAGATCTGTTCACTTGAGAATGAACCATGGAGGTTCGAAACGTCGTGCAAATTATACAAATAAGTGTAATACACTCTATAGTAAATCACTTCTTTTCTTCACCTTAAAAGTACGAAAATGAGTTTTGTAGAACTCCTATTTGAATTAAGCCCTGATGCTAAGAAAATAGAGGGATAGAAGCCCTAAACCAGAAAATAATTAATACAGAATATGCGGTCATATTCAATGAAACATGTTTGAAAGAAAACCTGCTGCCAGTATACACCAATATATATATATATATATATATATATATATATATATATATATATATATATATATATATATATATATATATATATATGACCGAAAAAGTAAGATTAATAATTCTAACACGAATTTTCTCAATCTTTCGTACATTTCTTTTCACTGTTGGAGGTAAATCAAAAATCAATTCTCCAAAATTCATTTTTATTTCTAGTCTGACGCGACACGAGCGCGTTTCGTAAAACTTATTACATTTTCAAAGACTTTAGTTCACAAATACACAACTGAATAGAAATTACGCATCTCCGATTTTATATCTACATTTGAGTGAGGTGGAAGGGGTGATGTGGCATTAACACAAGACAGAACAAGAGGTGGCATTAATAGGGTATTAATTTCATCAACACAAGACAGAACAAGAGGTGGTATTAATAGGGTATTAATTTCATCAACAATATGAAATATATATATATATATATATATATATATATATATATATATATATATATATATATATATATATATGCAAACAAGCCTGAATGGTCCCCAGGACTATATACAACTGAAAACTCACACCCCAGAAGTGACTCGAACCCATACTCCCACAACTGGTATGTACAGGGACGCCTTAATCCGCTTGACCATCACGACCGGACATAAGGAAGACCTTCCTTATGTCCGGTCGTGATGGTCAAGCGGATTAAGGCGTCCCTGTACATACCAGTTGTGGGAGTATGGGTTCGAGTCACTTCTGGGGTGTGAGTTTTCAGTTATATATATATATATATATATATATATATATATATATATATATATATATATATATATATATATATATATATATATATATATATATATATATATATATATGTATATATCAGAAAGCCATAGAGATGTGTATTTTCCTTAGAAATCAGAGTTGGACAGAAACTTCCAAATAAATGTCACCATCTGAATTCTGTTAAATTACTGAAAAGGAGAAGTCATCATGATTATCATAATACACACTCTTATCATTTAACTGCTGGCCAATTAATGCCCATATCGTTTATATAGGGGTTAGGATATTTAGCTAGGTAGAAAGGTTGTGACATTTAGATTAGGTTGTGACACATGGATTAAGATAAGATGCATAGATTTGATTAGGATATAGAAAGCAGGTTAGGCTATTTACATTGATTTAGGCCGTTTGGATTAGTTTAGACTGTTCAAGGCTTCTTCATGCGATTGCATCTCCACGTTCAACCGGAGATGTTGAACAACGAGGTGTGTACTCATCTATTTATACTCACCTAATTGTGATCGCGGGGGTTGAGCTCTTTGGTCCCGCTTTTCAACTGTCAGTCAACAGGTGTACAGATTCCTGAGCCTACTGGGCTCTATCATATCTACACTTGAACTGTGTACGGAGTCAGCCTCCACCACATCACTTCCTAATGCATTCCATTTGTCAATCACTCTGACACTAAAACAGTTCTTTCTAATATCTCTGTGGCTGTGTGAGTGAGTGGGTGGGTGGATTTGAGTGAGTGGGTGGGTGGGTTTGAGTGAGTGAGTGAGTGAGAGTGTGTGAGTGAGAGTGTGTGTGTGTGTGTGTGTGTGTGTGTGTGTGTGTGTGTGTGTGTGTGTGTGTGTGTGTGTGGTGTGTGCGCGCGCACGTACCAAGCGTGGCAGGTTCGTCTAGGTCGGAAATGTTGTGAGTGGAGGGCCACCCAGCCTGCACCAGCACCTGCCGGAGCACCTGCCGGAGGCTGGGGTCACCTGGCAGGTGCAGACGAGGCTCCTCCACCTCGGCCAGCGTGGCCACCAGTACACCGGGTCCAGCCTGCTAATGACCCAACCTGCAGCACCCGAAACAACTTGAAATAGTTTTAATTTGTCTTTTAACAATCAAATATTGATTTTAGTGCTGACGCTAAACGGGACCTTTATACTGACAGCCAGGAGGTCAGCAAACTCAGACCACACGAGCCAGATTTCGAACACGAGCCGAACGAGCCGGGTATACGTGTTCCAAACATGTACACCCGTGTAGACCACCTGTCTCGGCGGGAGACTAGTCCAGGTCCTCGACTCGCTAACCTAACCCGATCCCGGGTTCGACTCCTCGGGCGGGACAAAGTCGGTAGGTCACGTTTCATTTGATGCCGCTGTTCACCTAGCGGTAAATAATCAGCCGGGAGTCAGGGAGCTGTTGTGGTTTGCTTTGGTTTAGCATGAGGTAAACCGAAGGATGAAAATATGCAACACAAAATAAGACTAGATGAGAGGAGGTGTCAGTAGGGAGAGCATCGAACCCCAGGCTGGAGATGAGGCCGGTGTGCTCAAGGCTGAGGTTAGTATGCCGGCTGCCTCCCACAACAGCATGTGGCACGACTCTCAGTATGGCGTGTGTAACACCCGCCCCGCCCTCACACACACTAACACACACACGCACGCACACGCACGCACGCACACGCACGCACGCACACGCACGCACGCACACGCACACACTAACACGCACACACTAACACACACACACTAACACACACACACTAACACACACACACTACGCGAGGCTGGCTAACATCAGAACTGCCTTCAGCAACCTGTGCAAGAAATCATTCAGGATCTTGTAAACCACATATGCGAGACCAATCCTGGAGTATGCAGCCCCAGCATGGAGCCCGTACCTTGTCAAGCACAAGACGAAGCTGGAAAAAGTTCAGAAGTATGTCACTAGACTAGTCCCAGAACTAAGAAGCATGAGTTACAAGGAAAGGCTGCGTAAGATGCACCTCACGACAATGGAAGACAGAAGAGTAAGAGGAGACATGACCAATACCTACAAAATTCTCAAGGGACTTGACAGGGTAGATAAGAATAAACTGTTTAACACTGGTGGTACGCGAACAAGGGGACACAGGTGGAAACTGAGTACCCAAATGAGCCACAGGGACGTTAAAAAAAACTTTTTCAGTGTCAGAGTAGTTAACAGGTGGAATCACATTAGGAAGTGATGTGGTGGAGGCTGACTCCATACACAGTTTCAAATGTAGATATGATAGAGCCCAGTAGGCTCAGGAATCTGTACACCAGTTGACAGTTGAGAGGCGGGACCAAAGAGCCAGAGCTTAACCCCCGCAAGCACAACTAGGTGTGAACATGTACACACACACACACACACGCGCGCGCGCACACACACACACACACGCGCGCGCGCGCGCACACACACATCTCGTGTAGGGACGGCCAGGGAAGGCACAGATGTAGGACGGCGGTCCGCGAATTACTTCAATATTCTCGGGATATTTACGTACCAGTGAGCCCAAAGCAGTTTTTGGTCATATGAAGGGTACAGCAACGCAGTGATAATGCAACATAGTGAATTCTTATAACGTTGGATAAGAAAAAAAAATGAAAAAGAACGAGTTTGTTGTAAGACAATGGCGGACTGAGCGGGAAAAGAAGGGAAGAGCTTGGACCACCACGTGGGAGGAGCTCTGGCGGGAGGTCAACAATTAAGGTGGACACCACTTCATAAATCACCTAATTGTGCTGTAGGATGCTTACTCATTGGTGAGTGCCTCTCAAAGTCAGTCATATAAGGTGTACAGTGTTTTTGATATATAATAATTAGCTTTGAACTTAAGTTAAAATTCGAAAAAGTAGCTCGAGAGCCTCAGTTTGGTACTAGTTTTTCACACCTGTGTGTTACATTACACCGCCCCTGACTAGACCTACCCCCCTCCTCACCATAACACGCCAGTGTAAACACACACACACACACACATGCACGCACAAACCTAGTAACACATCTGGAGAGAAGAGACTTCGTGACAACCCATCAACATGGGTTCAGGGAGGGTAAATCTTGCCTTACAGGATTGATAGAATTCTACAAAGGTGACAAAGATTAAACAAGAAAGAGAAGGGTGGGCGGACTGCATTTTTTTGGACTGTCGGAAAGCCTTTGACACAGTACCCTATGAAAGGTTGATGCATAAGCTAGAGAAACAGGCAGGAGTAACTGGTAGGGCGCTCCAGTGGATAAGGGAGTACCTAAACAATAGGAAGCAGAGAGTTACAGTGAGGGGTGAGACCTCAGACTGGCGTGAAGTTACCAGTGGAGTCCCACAGGGCTCTGTACTTGGACCTATCCTGTTTCTGATATACGTAAATGATCTCCCAGAGGGTATAGACTCATTCCTCTCAATGTTTGCTGACGACGCCAAAATTATGAGAAGGATTAAGACACAGGAGGACAGCTTGAGGCTTCAAGAAGACCTGGACAAGCTGCAGGAATGGTCGAACAAATGGCTGTTAGAGTTTAATCCAAGTAAATGTAATGTAATGAAGATAGGAGTAGGAAGCAGGAGACCAGATACAAGGTATCACTTGGGAGATGAAATACTTCAAGAGTCCGAGAGAGAGAAAGACCTGGGGTTTGATATCACGCCAGACCTGTCCCCTGATGCTCATATCAAGAGGATAACAGCAGCAGCATATGCCAGGTTGGCTAACATAAGAACGGCCTTTAGAAACTTGTGTAAGGAATCTTTCAGAACATTATATACCACATATCTCAGACCAATCCTGGAGTATGGAGGCTGACTCCATACACAGTTTCAAGTGTAGATATGATAGAGCCCAATAGGCTCAGGAACCTGTACACCTGTTGATTGACAGTTGAGAGGCGGGACCAAAGAGCCAGAGCTCAACCCCCGCAAGCACAACTAGGTGAGTACAACTAGGTGAGTACAAACCAGCCTACTGCCAACCTCACCCCTCACCCCAGGGACTGACCCTCCATCCCTCACCCACCTGATTGTCCTCTTTTCTCTCCCCCCCCCTGCTCTGCCTATTTCCCTCTCTTCCTCTCTCTCTCTCTCCCTCGCTCTCCCTCAGTCCCTTTCACTCCCCTTCACTCCCCCCTCTCCCTTTCACTCCCCTTCACTCCCCCTCTCCCTTTCACTCCCCCTCTCCCTTTCACTCCCTCTCTCCCTCTCCCCCTCTCCCTCCTCCAGTTCACCAGTTAACCCGTCCCCCCACCGTGCCACCCCCACAATAAACACACATACACTTGCACGCACAGACACGCACACACACACACACACACACACAGGTCAAGCGGGATAGTAAGACAACAGAATGAAGCTGGAGGAGAGGGACTGGACGAGTCACACATGGAGATGATTGCTAAGGCATGGAAGGAAGTCAGTGGGGAATTGAACGACCTGAGGGAAACGATATGAAATTATTATTATTAACATCTTTATTGACAAAATTAATTAAAATTTTTCCTAATCAAAGTGAGGATAATGCTGGTATTCACTGTCACGCAGGACAGAGGCTCATACATAAGACAATAGCTCTAAACTGTAGCCTGAAGCACATATATATCATGGTTACAATCAATGTTTTAATGTATGGATATGTGAAAACAACTTTCTACTGTGCACTACCGATATGAAAGCTGCAGATAGAACTACGTGCAGCACAAGCAGAGATAAAAAGCCTAAAAACAGGCCCTCATCAGACTCTGATCCAGGGGACCAACCCCCAGGTAGCAGGAGATGTAGCAATGGCAGGGACCCCTACAATTGGCCCAACCTTTGCTGAAATGCTCAAGAGCCCAGGAGCAATGTTCACAGTTAAGGAAGTTGTAATGAAAGCAGTAACCTCACAGGAGGCAGCTAGATGCACAAGCCAGCTAATGGAAAGGAAAAGAGCTGTAGCAGGGGTAGGTGTGAAGGAACAAGAGGGTTCCACAAGGGAGGAATGGAGGACTAAAGTCAAAGCTGCAGTGGCAGGGATATTAAAGGAGATAGGAATTTAAGGGGCTGAATGAGACATAGAACAGTTTTTCCGGATTGGCCAGTACAACAGAGACAAAAAGAGATTGATCAAGGTAGTATTCAAGAGCGAGGACATCAAAGAGGACATCCTAGTAAAGAAGAGCAAACTGAGGCATGCAAGGATCTACAAAGAGGTATATGTTCAGAGGGACATGACCAGAGACGAGATAGTAAGGGCAGCAGATGCAAGGAAAAGGCGCAAGGAGAGGGAAGGGAGCCAGGGAACCTCACCCTCCAACCCAGCAATCCCAAAGGGGAGTGGGGAACCCCAATCCAGCAACCCAGGAACCCCAGGGGGGAATGCAACACCCCAGCCCACCACCCAATAGGGCCCCCCCCTGTCCCTCAGCACAAACCCTTCCTTGCCCCTGCACAATGCCCATCATGAAACCCAAATCCTCCCCCCTCCCCTTACCCCAAGTAGCCCCTGCTTTCCCAGCCCCTGGTCTTCTTCCTGCCCCAAGCAGGCCTGAGCAAGACCAAAGCCCTCTATCCCCCACTCCACCTCCCCCCAAACCCCTGTCAACTACACCGCAGGAGGGCGTGCCCTATCCCCAAGCAATCCCTGCCCCCTCACCCACAGGACTTCTTCGTGCCCCAAGTAGCCCTGAGCAAGACCTAAGCCCTCCACCCCCCACTCCACCTCCCCCTGAACCCCTGGCAACTACCTCACAGGAGGATGTGCCTGCCCAGGTAGCAATGACCAGGGAACAACTTCCTACACTTGTGGGAAGTGAGGGTGAAATTGGATATAAGAAAGTGAGCTTCAAGGTAATGTACTCGAACATTGATGGGATTACCAATAAAGCAAGTGAACTGGCAGAAAGGGCGCAAGAAGAAAACCCTGATGTAATAGAACTAACGGAAACAAAATTGTCCGGAGACATAACAGATGCTGTGTTTCCAAAGGACTGCTATATAGTAAGGAAAGAGAGGAAAGGGAGAGGAGGTGGAGGAGTGGCCCTGCTAATAAGGAAGGACTGGAGTTTTGATGAGATGGAAATTCCAGACTGAGATGGGTTCAGAGATTACATAACAGGAACTATAACAATGGGTGGACCTAAGATAATAGTGGCAGTCATTTACAACCCTCCCCTAAATGACAGAAGACCTAGACAGGAGTTTGATAGGAACAACATGGCAACCATTAATATAATAGAGAGAGCAGCTTCAGTTGCCTGCAGGAATGGCACAAGACTTTAATCATGGGTGATTTCAACCATGGAAAGATAGACTGGGAGAATGGGGACCCACATGGAGGTGCAGATACGAGGAGAGCTAAACTCTTGGAAGTGGCAACAAGGAATTTTCTGAGCCAGCATGTCAAGGAACCCACAAGAGTGAGAGGCAATGATGAACCAGCTGGACTCGACTTGATATTCACCCTGAAAGAGTCAGAAATAAGGGAAGTCAAAGTTGAAGCCCTCATAAGAATGAGTGACCACAGTGTACTGACCAAGAGTAACTTTCCGAGACTCAGGATCAACCTTCACGCACTTGAGAATCGTATAAGACAGCAACACCGTTATAAAGCAATTACAAATGACCTGCTAACTGCTCTGGATAGACTCAGGGTCCGGAACCACTCGCGCGCGCAGATTCCGTAACTCATCACTATAACTCACCATCATCACGCACACGGGCCCCTTTACTCACCATACTGCTTAGATCTGGTCCTAGCAACACCATCTCTCTCTTGTTCAACCCTCACTACTGTAGACAATGTCTCATACACCACACTGCTGTAGACAATGTCTCATACACCACACTGCTGTAGACAATGTCTCATACACCACACTGCTGTAGACAATGTCTCTCATACACCACACTGCTGTAGACAATGTCCCTCATACACCACACTGCTGTAGACAATGTCTCTCATACACCACACTGCTGTAGACAATGTCCCTCATACACCACACTGCTGTAGACAATGTCTCTCATACACCACACTGCTGTAGACAATGTCCCTCATACACCACACTGCTGTAGACAATGTCCCTCATACACCACACTGCTGTAGACAATGTCTCTCATACACCACACTGCTGTAGACAATGTCCCTCATACACCACACTGCTGTAGACAATGTCTCTCATACACCACACTGCTGTAGACAATGTCTCTCATACACCACACTGCTGTAGACAATGTCCCTCATACACCACACTGCTGTAGACAATGTCTCTTATACACCACACTGCTGTAGACAATGTCTCTCATACACCACACTGCTGTAGACAATGTCTCATACACCACACTGCTGTAGACAATGTCCCTCATACACCACACTGCTGTAGACAATGTCCCTCATACACCACACTGCTGTAGACAATGTCCCTCATACACCACACTGCTGTAGACAATGTCCCTCATACACCACACTGCTGTAGACAATGTCTCTCATACACCACACTGCTGTAGACAATGTCCCTCATACACCACACTGCTGTAGACAATGTCCCTCATACACCACACTGCTGTAGACAATGTCTCTCATACACCACACTGCTGTAGACAATGTCCCTCATACACCACACTGCTGTAGACAATGTCCCTCATACACCACACTGCTGTAGACAATGTCTCTCATACACCACACTGCTGTAGACAATGTCCCTCATACAACCCTAAGGCTACGAATTTCCACAAATGTGGCTAGACAAAAATATGACCAAGTAAAGGATATAATCGAGTCTTATAGACACACTCTCCTTGTCAGTGATACTGACTCGGACGAATTAAGTCTAATTGAATCTGACCTTGCCAACTATGAAGACAAAATTCAGGTCAAGTTAGATCATTATTACAAAGTGCTTGTAACACAAAATGTTCTTGCTGGAGCAGGGCAATTTTATAGTACACCTATTATACCCAAGCAAGCACTCAGCTCAGATGAAACATCAAAGTGAGATTTCTCCAATTAAATCAGATCCTTGCACTGGATCTGTAATTGTTCAACCTTCATTTTCTACAGTCTCATCTAATACAACTTCACGTAATGATTCATTCACAGAGTCTGATCAATTTTCAGACGGATCAACTCAATATTCCCTGGATTCTGTAAATTCATTACATGAGGCTACTGAATTAACCAGTCTCTCACATGAACCCAGAAACCCAAGAGAAGCTACAGATGAAACTGTAGGTGAAGCTGCAATAACCAGTGAATCTGAAACAGAAGATGAGGAAGCAGCTGAAGTTGCAACAGCAGTTGAAGCTGGAACAGAAGCTAAAGCTATAGTGAAGGGTGAAGCTGTAATTAAAGCAGAGACTAAACAAGAAGCCTTAGGCAAAACAAGTGACAGTCATAACTACTCACACAAGCCTCCTAGAGTTGATGTTGAACCCATTAGCATCAATCAAGCCATCCAGCTGTCTATAGCAAGTGCTGACAATGAGAAGACTATCATGAACCTCGTGCACCAACTACTGGACGTATCTCAACCAGATCAGACAGTTGACTCCTTACAAGCTTTTAGTTTTCAGCTTGAGTCACTGTTAAGATCCTTTAGCAAGGAGGTGGATCACCTCCACTGCTGAGTGGATGACTAAAATTATCATCCAGAGAAAACTGTCTGGTGAGGTACTCAATGAATTATACACATACCAGAATGGTACTGTCCTGTCAATACAGAGTATATTTACGGGTTTGCGTAATGTGATCAACTGTCAACAATCAAACCAGACACTTAATGCCTATTCTGAACTCTCACAAACCGTACCCACATCAGGTTCTTTACCGAAAACTCCTAAAGTGACACAGTCATTAGGTAATAAGGGTACTAATCACCAATGTAATACCAACAGGTCAAACACTGATTCATCAGTAAGACCCAAGAGTCCAACAAGTACTCCTAAGAGTCCAATAATTGCCCCCCCCCCCCCAAGAGTACAACAACTACTCACAAGAGTAAACCAAACACTTCCATCCCAAGTTTATTTTTTATTTTTTTTACATGCATAGCATGCAAATTAAATACAATAAAAAAAACAAGACAAGAACATAGAAAACATAACAAAACAAAAAAGACACCAGCGGCCAGAGGGGCCGACAGCACTGTACAACATATTACAACACGGTAAAGGCGCGAGAAATTTAGCATACACCAAGACACAAAACAAAAAGACAAACAAGCAAGCACAGTGACAGTACAAAACAAAACATCACAAAACAAATCAAACATCAAGAGTAACAATATAAAATATAACAAGAAAATCCCAATATACAACAAAACAAAATAAAAATAACAAACAAGTACAACATATAATGCAAGCAGAAAACACCAGTGCAAATGTACATCACTGAAACAAGACATGAATAAAAATACTCACACCACACTAACCGCCTCGCAACAAACAAAGGAAGAGGCCCAAAATATACAATAATAACAAACTAGCACACCAAGCAAGCAAGAAACAAAACATAGTAACATATACAACAAACAAACAAGCACCGGCCTGAAGGACCGGGAACAAAAACACAACATAAAGGACATCATGAAAATAGATACAAGAAAAACGCACAGCACACATCAAGCCAGAAATAAAAACAAAAAACAATAATAAAAACATAAAAATAAACTAAAAAAAAAAAACAATCTAGCAATGCATAAGTAGAACACACATGGCAAAGTAACAATACAAAAGAAAATACAGGAATAAAAACGCCCTCACCAAAACACCTGCCTCGCAACAAATAAGGGATAGGCCGGGTTCAAAAGACAATAGGGCAAACAAAAGGTCATAGGGGCACACAACTCTACAGTAACATTGAATCAGCCGACATATTTGCCCGGGAAAAGGCCCCGGGAAACCGCACATTGAACACCTCCCAAATCAGCCAATTCCCCCAAGTGGTCTGACCCTCCACCGGGGGCGCCATGTTATCCGGAACTCCGGCAACAAACACCTGCATACAGGGAACCCAGGTGGTGTCACACCGGAGGCGAGTAACCACCACTCTACGCCATACATCGGGAACCCGCCCATCATGAAAGTCCTCTGGTACTTCAGACCACAGGAACTCAACAACCACGTCCTCCAGAGCCTCAAGTCGCAACCCCACAGGAAAGGGCTGGGCAGTGGGCACCACCACAGGGGCACCAGCGGCCACAGGCACACCACCAGACGACCGCAGGGAACCAGGGCGGCACGCATCCTTCCATAAAGTCACTACCAGGCCACGCCCAGCACCAGCATCCACACCATCCCTGGCAGTGGAAGCCACCACACCCCACTGCGGAGAGCCCCTTGGCGGGGAAGGAACAGAAGGTACACCCGAGATACGGGCATCAGCACCAGCAGGCACATGAACCTCCGCCAAAACCACCCGCGAAGACGACGCATCCGCATCCACGCCGTCAACACCTGAAGACCCACAGTCACTGAAGTCCCCAACATTGGCTCAGGCAGTAGACGAACGCCTGGAATGTTTGGGCTCCGGCCGGATATCGTCAGAGCCAGAAGTGGACCCAGAAACACAAGCACCACTAGCCGGACGAACCGACGCCCGACGCAGAACGGCAGCAGCCTCTACCACAGGGGGAACCGGACCACACACAGCAGGGGGCTCCGCAGCCACCCCAGCACCCAGCACAGGAGGGACCCGTGATGAGGCTGCAGGGCCAGGTCCAGCAGCCGAAGACGAGGAAGCAGATGACGATGCCCCACAGGGAGTACCAGGAAGACCCACAGGAGCAGCAGGGCCAGAGACAGGAGCAGAAGTAACATCCGACGGCGCCGCAACATCCTGAGGAGGGCCAGCGACAACCGGGGGAACAATGGGCGATGCTGGGGGATCCTCAGCAGCAAACGGGACGCTCACCTCCTCACCCCCGGAGTCCTCCTCCAGAGGGAGCGGCGGGAAATCCTCTTCACGGAACAAATTCACTGGAGCGACCGGATCAGCAGTACACCCGGCAGCCTGATGCCCCAACAAGCCACATCGGAAACAAGTACGGGGTTCCTGATGCCCCAACACGCCACATCGGAAACAAGTACGGGGAACGAACGAATACGTTCCAGACGATAGCGAGTTCATCCGCACACTGACTACGGAGCCGTACCTCTGGAAGAAACGCCGGAGCAGAGTCTCAGGAAACTCCATGGGGGCGCCATGGACACTTACATATGTCACAGCACCATTACGGTCCGAAATGGTCACAGACCTGGTGCCGTCCTGCAGCTGTAAAGTACGCCTCTCGTACCTCCGGAGAAAATCACGGTACACTGCCTTACCCACAAACTTGATGATGACACGGCGAGCAGTGACCAGCTCGACACCATATACATCCTGGACCGGGACCCTGAGCATGTCACTCAAGTCCAAGTCCACAAGCGGGTAACCTGCACGGCCAGTAAACTCCAAACCTATGGAGTTTATCCTCACGACAGCTGGAATAGGGCTGCCCATCGCAAACACGCCACGTCCACACCACCAGGAACAGCAGGGAGGGTAGAGACACCCAGGGTGGTGACCGCCGGCCGGGTCGGACGTTCCTGAGGTCTCTCCGCACTGGCTAGTGTTTACGTTGGGTGATCGCTTGTTTGCCCTGCTGGTGGTGGTTTGCCACTGACGGGGTGACGTTTGCTTCGCCATGGGGACGTTTCGCCCTCCATTGCAGAGGACGCTGTCAGCTGGTCTGGCGTTTACGGTGCCGGTGGACCATCCATTGGTTGGTGTTGCCCTAGTAGACGTGCTGCATGTGCAGCTGTCTGACCTGGTGGGCATCCAGCTGCTTCAGGGCCACCGTGCTGTGGTCAAGTTCCGCCTCCAGGCTGCCTTTCAGGCGTTTCTCGAGCGGTGTGAGGGGCGTTTACCCCCTCACACCGCTCGAGAAACACCGCTCACACCGCCCTGATTCAGCTGGCTCAGTTAAGGTAGTGAATCTTAGTGTCACCTTGACGTCTGTGACGGTGCATGGTGCCCCCTTCGAATTTCAGGACGACTTTTTAACCTCCTGTTTCGAACGGTTTGGGACAGTGTTGAGTGTTCGTTGGAACAAGGTCGTTGCCGGGCACTGTGTTGGTATGCTTGACGGCTCCCGCACCCTGACGATGTCGCTGAAGGGTAGTGTACCGTCGTCGATGTCCGTGTTGGGATACACGCTCCGCTGCCAGTACCGGGGTCAACCGCGCACTTGTTATCGGTGTGGTCACGAGGTTCATCTGGCTGCTGCGTGCGACGTGGGAGCGACTGGTCGTGTGCATGTTCTTCGTGCGGAGGATTTTCCGCCCCTGTTGCGTTCGGGCGGTGTAGGTGCTGTGCCTGAGGCGCCTGCCTGCCTGTCTGCTGCTCCGCCTGTTGAGGAGAGCTCTCCGGCCTGTGCGACATGTCTAGTGCCAGCTGTGGCCCCTGGGGTTGTTCCGCCGGTGTGTGAGGGTGTCGGGCTGTCGCCTGAGCTGTGTGTGGTGAAAGGTGTCCCGGTGGAGGTTCATGTTCCGCCACCGCCTGTGGATGTGTTACCGGCTCCCGGGGACGCGGGTTCTGCCGTTTTGGAGGGGGTGCTTCGTGGTGAGGTGCCTGCCGTGCCTGAGTGTGTTGCCTCCTGTAGTTCTGCTCTTCCCATTCCTTTGCAGAAGCGCGCGCGTCGGTGTTCTGAGGCTGTTTCCGTGGATGATGTAGACAGTGTGGGTGATGTGGCCTCTGTGGACTCTTCGGACGGTGCGGGTGTGGCCTGTGTGGATATGACGGTGGAGGCTGTGCCTGCGGCGGGGCCTGCTGGGCGTGGTGTGGTGTGGCCTGTCTCGAAGCGTTCGCGGCGGGCTCGGAGTGTCTCCCCCCTTCGTGGTGTGCCTTGGGAGGAGGTGGGGGAGTATGGTGCTCAGCTGGCGTCCCCCGCCGAGGATGATGGTGCTGTGAGGGGCTCCGACGTTGCTCCCTGTGCCCCCCCCTCCTGCGTCTCCTGCTGTTGGGTCCCCGCAGTGGGGGGTTGTCCCTGATGGTCGGGAACTCGTCGTGAAGTTGCGGAAAGATGTGCGCCAGGGAGCCTCGGCTCCTGTGCCCTGTGGTGGGGTCGCTGCCGCGCCTGCAGTTCCCCCTCCTTCCTTGCCCCGGTCTGGGAGTTGCCTAGTCCCGTCTGCTGGGGTCGTGCCCTGTGAGGGTCCGGAGTTGGGCCCTTATCGGGATGCCCGGGTGCTTCCGATCCCGTGGTGCTCGTCAACCATCTGGGTGTCGTCAAAGAAGGAGTTTGTTTATAGGGTGCCGGATAGGATGTCTCAGCCGAGGGTACAGCCTGATGGCCGGCTGCCCGCCGACCTGTGGGTGGTTTGGGAAGCGTACCGCTTGCGCTTTCCGTACCGTAAGTTTCCGGAGAAATATTAGTTCCCATCTTGCGCGCACCGCTACGCCGTGCCTGGATCAGCTGCCACCGTGACCATGACACCCCGCCCCCCGGTGCGGGGAGTCTCCCTCTGACGTTCGCCTCTGTTTTCGTCGCCACTCCTCTCTCTACGGCCCATCACGTTTACCGCTTTTGACTTTCTTCTCCTCTTTACCATCAACTCGTCTCCTTACATCTGTCCTGGTGCAGTCATCGGGAGGGTTACCCCTTCATGCAAACTGCACCTATTCTCAAGAAGAAGAAGAAGAAGAAGAGACACCCACACTCCCTGCCGACGAAAACGGCAACTACCCCAAAACTGCCGGAGCGGGCAAACGACACGTCTACACCGCATGGCAGCTCAGGTGAGACCCTTCCATCCCAAGTTGGAAGAAACAAAACAACAAGCAAATGCAAACAGCAAAACCTACATAATCTGTAGTTGCAGTTTCACCTAAACCGGTGACCCCTAAACGAACCGTAGGATGGGGATTATGTTTGTTTTGCATTCAAAAACATGTTTTGAACAAATGTACTAATTATCCTAATAGACACACGAGTCAGACGACTCAAACAGTTACACAAATGTAATAGGTGTCTCAAATCACATAATGTTAACAGCTGTGACACCCCCCTCTGAACACCTGCAATAAATGTAGAGGTGGCAAGCATCATGCTGCAAAACGTAAATTTGTCAAAACAAATTATTTAAATCCTAGAATAGGAGGTAGAGAACCTACACCAGTACAATGCTGCAAGTTGCGAGATGTGTACAGCGTAATTTCACCAACGTCTCAAGTGGATGCAACCTTGCCCACTGTCCAACTCCAAGTAAAGAATAAAGGGGCCAAGATCACCACTCGTGGACTATTTAATCAAGGGTCCCAGAAAACTTTCATTAATCAGAAAGTTGCAGAGACACTTAATTTAAAATCAATCACACAGGTAAAATTAAGCCTGTTTGGGTTCATGATAAATCAAGGACCCCAAGAATACTCAGTAGTTCAACCGCTCGTTCGTCTAGGTGGTTATGTCAAGGCTATCCAAGCCATTGTTGTAGATCAAATACCATTTGACCTAAATATTAAGGGTCTAAGGTATACATCCAAGTTCTTGCAGGAACATTGAATTCAATTGGCTGACAACCAGTTAACGTCTGACCGCCTTAATAATGTAAATCTTACTAGTAGGAGCAGATAAAAACTTCTACACTTGCAAATTCACCGGGACCAAGGTCTATTATACCTGCGCTTAAGGTCTGCCAAGAAAACCTTACAATAGTCTTAACCAGACTATAATATATACTAGACTTAATCAGAGTACAACATTCATTTAACGTTTTCTGCACTAGGAGCTAGTGAGTTATTTGCATTCATTTTTGTTTGTGTTTTTTTTATTACGTTTCTGCTCATTATTGTAGAAACACAGCACGAGCAAAATTGCAAACTTACCAATAATTAAGTGAACATACAACAGAGAACTAATAAACCGTGAAATGTATAGGTTGGGATAAACCGTTACAAATTATCTTCAAACAAGATTAATCGTAGCAATAATTAAGTTTCCAGCAAACTTAGGTTTCCATCATTTAATGTATTAACATTAAATCTTAAGCATTGCAACCTAACATGCTTAATGAGCTGACTCAACAGCTCACCTATGAATTAACGTAATAATTGAGCCCTTATTGTTCATAATGATGTTTGAACGCTTTATTGCTTGCTACCCACGCTAATTCGAGCATATCACTGCTCACCCTTGAATCTTCAATAGATTCCGTGCTCAGTTATCCCTCAACAAGGATACGGCACTATTTAACCCGAGCTGACTTCACAGCTCACCTAGGAATTAACGTAATAATTGAGCGCTTTATTGTTCCCCATGTTAATTCGAGCGCATTATTGCTCGCCATGATAATTTGAATGCTTTATTGCTCCCCACGTTAATTCGAGCCCCATGTTGCTCACCATCATACGAGCATGTTTACTCATCGCGACATTACGATCCCTTATTGTTTCCCATGATTTGAACGATTTATTGCTCACTGCGATATTTAAATTTTACCTTTCTCACCATAACCTGCAACTATTGTTGCTCACCATGATAAACCGAGTAGGAACTACCTCTCATAAATGATTTAGTTAGACTACGCTCTTGTTCAGTCTCTAGAGAGCTATAGCACTGTAGCCTAACATATTTACACACGAGCAGATCTACTGCTCACCATTCAGTTAGGGTGACACTACTAAGAATTAGTAAATTGTTACAATTAGTTTAACCCTCTACTTAGATAGGTCAGGAAAAATTAAACCATCTATTTAGGTAGGTATTAGGGACATTAGTTATTGTCAACTGAGTATCAGCTGAATCTGTACTCACAATTAAATACAGTTGACTACTTATAGAGACTGATTTAATAAAATAAATTTCTCATGTAAGTTGAGGATGTATTAATGAGTTTCCAGTGATAAGCCAGTGAGCTGTAATTCAATTAGCTATAAGTCAGAATGACTAGGCTACTAATCTCACTGTCGACTGAGTCTTCCTTGATTTAATGAGTATTCATATTCAGTTCTCTAATTTTACATTACCTTTAGCTAGTTGGAAACTTAGTTATACCATTAGTAAGAATGACTACTGCTCCATAGAGCAAATTTAACTCAAATTTAATTCTGCTTCAGAGCAGATATTTCCACATTTGAGTTTGAGGTGATCATGATGCTGAGTAGTGTGTTATTGTCTAGTAACTCTACAGTTACAAGTCAGTCACAGTAACCCTAGACATTGACCTTACTGTAGTATCGAAGTCTCCTTGATCTTGAATGACCCAATGATTAATATTCCTTAATTACTGTATAACAATGTAGATTACAACTTATACACCAATGCCATCTATTCTTGAGAACATTTTCTGAGTTTGCAGAACAATTCCGTGACTAAGTAATGCAATTATTACACATCATAGCGGCCCTAGTCTTTGAGTCTACTGTAAGCTTTAAAGAGTTCTTGATTATAGATGACTTAATCATTCAATAATTTCAATATTTAGTTCATGTTCCCATAATGACTTAGAGTCATATCTGTGTTACAGATTCGGAACATTCGTTATGTACGTACTTACGTACATAACCCATAATATAATGTCAGAGCGGGGATAAGTACGTCAGTACTAAACAGTGAACTGCGACCCGAGATTCCCCCCACCCCCCCGAATTAAGTTGGAAATTATCCAACCATTATACATAATTTTTGTATTTTAATGCAACCTATTTGTATTAGCCATAGTAATTACTAATCGTACTAATTCGTAGAATTAATTTAATTAATGTTTTCTATGGCATTGCAGTATTCTGCTACATCCTTTAAAATTTAAATTTTAAATTTTGCACCGAGGGGCTAGTTCATTGGGCGGCGCCACTCATCCTGTGAGTGGACACACCGCCATAGTGACAGTATTGGGCAGCGCCACTCATCCTGTGAGTGGACACACCGCCATAGTGACAGTATTGGGCAGCGCCACTCATCTTGTGAGTGGACACACCACCAGCGCCACTCATCCTGTGAGTGGACACACCGCCATAGTGACAGTATTGGGCAGCGCCACTCATCCTGTGAGTGGACACACCGCCATAGTGACAGTATTGGGCAGCGCCACTCATCTTGTGAGTGGACACACCGCCATAGTGACAGTATTGGGCAGCGCCACTCATCCTGTGAGTGAACACACCGCCATAGTGACAGCATTGGGCAGCGCCACTCATCTTGTGAGTGAACATACCGCCAGTGACAGTATTGGGCAGCGCCACTCATCTTGTGAGTGAACACACCGCCATAGTGACAGTATTGGGCAGCGCCACTCATCTTGTGAGTGAACACACCGCCAGTGACAGTATTGGGCAGCGCCACTCATCTTGTGAGTGAACACACCGCCATTGTGACAGTATTGGGCAGCGCCACTCATCCTGTGAGTGGACACACCGCCATAGTGACAGCATTGGGCAGCGCCACTCATCTTGTGAGTGAACATATCGCCATAGTGACAGTATTGGGCAGCGCCACTCATCCTGTGAGTGGACACACCGCCATAGTGACAGTATTGGGCAGCGCCACTCATCCTGTGAGTGGACACACCGCCATAGTGACAGTATTGGGCAGCGCCACTCATCCTGTGAGTGGACACACCGCCATAGTGACAGTATTGGGCAGCGCCACTAATCTTGTGAGTGAACACACCGCCATAGTGACAGCATTGGGCAGCGCCACTCATCTTGTGAGTGAACATATCGCCATAGCAGCATGTTGATTGATTGATGAAGATTAAGCCACCCAAAAAGTGGCACGGGCATGAATAGTTCGTAAGTGGTGGCCCTTTTGAGCCATTACCAGTATCAATAGCTGATACTGGAGATCTGTGGAGGTGCGACTGCACCCTGCGTGACGGGAGATGTCTCCCGTGAGCAGCATGTGCAACACCCCTTCCTACTGCGTGTTCCCACAGGCAGCAACATGAAGTATCTCCACATTTAGTTGAATCTAAACAGAGTTCAGTTAATTACTTTCCTTTATTAAGGATAATCGTCTAGTTATTTTATTTATATAGCATATTACTGCTTACTGAACTCGCTTATTTAGGTGAATTAACAACTACAGTGGAAAATATTGCAATGTAAAATAATTATATATAATATTCCTCTCGTTCATTTTATGCAGTCTTAATAAGCTAACTTGCACTATACAAAAATATATTGCATCTTAATACATTTATTAGTGACATAAATACTTGTCATAACTCCTTACTTTCCTAATTAATTACAAGCAAATAAAATACTTTATGCTCGGGAATACTTTGGCGCTTTCTGCGCATGCGTATCCCAGCAGAGAGGGAAGGAGACTTGGACGCCATTAACAGCGTGCAGCAGAGAGAAGCGTGCTTGCTCCTGTACGAGAGAGAGACGCCATTGCAAGGATCTTGCTTAGTGTCATATTATTCGCTCCTACATCTACAAGTGCGTTGCCACATTAATTTAGCAAACAACAGCCGTGTCCTGGAACCAGTATAACTGCAATTCCATAGTCAACGTCCTTCACGCAGCAGCTGGAGGACGAAGGACTGCACAATTCCCTCCATCAACGGACACGCGGCTCGGTAACTATTATTTCCTTTCTGTTTTCATGTGGCCACAGTTAACATTTAGGCTAGTTGTCGTTAGGCCGAATGCTTAATAACAAAATTTAGTACCTTTCCGCTCTAGCAGTTTCTATAATTTATGTAGGAAATCATATTCGTTATTTTCTGTAGAAAATTTCTACAGCGACAGATATATCATTCAAATCTTGTGGAAGAATTCGACAGTATTAGATATATCTATAATTCTGTACGTAGAAGATTTCTACACTACAATTGCCTTTCAGCTCCCGAGTCCAGGTCAAGCAAGGAGCTAGGCTACCCCCCCCCCCCCACAGTTACGGGCAACACGTCGTCTGTGGAGCGCGGCAACCATTTCCTATCTCTGATTTCTTACAGCTAAACTGTTACCTTCTTTTACATGTAGATATTAATAACTTAGTTGTAGTAATGATCTTTCATCAAGATCAATCCAACTAACCCTTTATTTTGCTATTAATTATTTCATATTACTATAGCATATCGAGGTACATTTACCTACAATTATTTATTATATGACCATTTTGATTATATTCATATTTTCCTCCTAGTGACGAACCAGCACCGGATTAATAATGCTAGGGATTTATTAATCTTTTAGCATGTAACCCCCCCCCCCTTTTTGGGTGAGGGAGTTTGACTCATAATTATAATATACAGTCCCTTTAACATTCAATACATAGCTAAAAACATCCATAGGACACTAGTTCTTGGATTTAATATCAATACACTTGCTCTCCCTAGTTTTCCACTTTTTAGCGAGTGGTGGTCCTTCGTAGCTATCGAAAATAATATTAATTTGAATAAAATATTTGAGTCAAATTTTCCTACAATAAGTTCGATGACTTTGTATGTATAAACTAAGTCTATGAAAATGTAATAAGAATTACGAAACGCGTTCAGGCGTCAGACTATAAATAAAAATGAATTTTGGAGAACTGGTATTTCAGTTACCATCGACAGTGAATAGAAACATAAGAAATATTGAGAAAATTCGTGTTAAAATTATTAATCTTACCTTTACGGTCATATGTTTACAAGAGAGACTGCTACCAATATATATATTATATATATATATTATATATATATATATATATATATATATATATATATAATATATATATATATATATAAATGTCGTACCTAGTAGCCAGAACGCACTTTTTGGCCTACTATTCAATGCCCGATTTGCATAATAAGCCAAGTTTTCCTGAATTAATATATTTTCTCTAATTTTTTTCTTTTGAAATGATAAAGCTACCCATTTCATTATGTATGAGGTCAACTTTTTTTTATTGGAGTTAAAATTAACGTAGATATATGACCGAACCTAACCAACCCTTCCTAACCTAACCTAACTTATCTTTATAGGTTAGGTTAGGTAGCCGAAAAAGTTAGGTTAGGTTAGGTAGGTTAGGTCGCCGAAAAACAATTCATGAAACTTGGCTTATTAGGCAAATCGGGCCTTGCATAGTTGGCTGAGAAGTGCGTTCTGGCTATTAGGTACGACATATATATATATATATATATATATATATATATATATATATATATATATATATATATATATATATATATATATATTTGGAATGAGCAGTCATTAGATCCTTCAGATCTGCTGGTATGAGGTACCTAGAGCTCTTAAATTACATCACTATTCTCTATTTCTTGAAGACATTCCAGTACCACAACAACAGCAACTACTCATGATGTAAACTCTATTTATATAATGTAAGGTGCCTGTGTAAACCATAAACTGGAAGAGCTATAGAACAAAACAATAAAACCCACAAAAATACAAAAGATATTGTGTGATAGTGTTGCCATGACGACGGGACAGGCCGCTCCAAGCAATAACCAGTTGGGCTATGTTACCACCAGACGAGCCTCGTCCCAGGCCTGGATTATAGGGAGTAGGATAACTGGCCAGACTCTCACCAGGTACACTCCAGGTGATATGGCGAACACTGACACGGCCCACAGTATACGTTGAGTTAACCAGGACGTTCATGTCAACCTCACCCCCCCCACTCACCCAGCCATCGCAATCAATTAGCATCATTATTACAGTCACTAATATCAAGACACACAATAGGAGAGAATGCACTAGAACAATGTGGTGTAGAGCGCCTCAGGTGAGGATGAAGCACGACGCAGTCCACTACACCTACACCAGCCTCCACGCCAAGCTATAACTCAATGACTTTTTTGTACTAAGTGCAGTTTTTGACTTATTGAGCAGACAACCAAGAGGCTGAAGCTTCCTTACAGTATAATAACAAGCGTTTTTTCTGGTGTAAATAAATATATGTGGTGTATGTAGGCCTAGGTAAGGTTAAGTCAGTTGTTTTGGTTACTGTGATTCAGGGAGTGTGTACACTCAGCCCGTCCTCCAAACAAAGATCCAAAAGTGATTCCATGCACCCGCCAAACCCCCTGTTTATGAATGAAAAGCGGTTTACACACGACTCACAACTGCTGACGTTCGAACATATCCGGAACAAGTGCTTCACTGACAAATTTTGTTCGAATCACAACGCTATAAATGCTTCACCCACGTACTACAAATACAAATAATCGCCAACAGAACCTAAACACCTAACCTAACCTATCCTATGCCTATATATGCACAATATGCTAATATATTATAATATTAATTTATACTTGAGAAAATTCCCGTTTTGAATAAACAGCGTGTTAAAATTTATGAATGCGTCTGTGGGGTCGACCGCTGGATGTAATGGGCTTGAGTCGAGGACGGGTTGGTGTAAACCGCTTTTCATTCATAAACAGGGGGTTTGGTGGGTGCATAGAATCACTTTTGGATCTTTGTTTGGAGGACGGGCTGCACTAGAGGCTGAAGGTGAACGAAGCACGTTTCGAGTGTTTCGAACGCCAGTTCGAACAAATGTGTCATGTTCATAACCTGCCTCGAACATGGTCTGAGGACGGGTTGGGTGGACCATAAGTCAAAATACCGACCTGTGACGAGTCTTTATGGTCACCATTTGACTCGTGAGCCTCACAATCCTTTGTGTTGATGACTGGCACTTACAGCAGAGCAGCGTTACCAGCCACGTGGTGTTGCTGGGCACGTGGTGTTGCTGGGCACGTGGTGTTGCTGGGCACGTGGTGTTGCTGGGCACGTGGTGTTGCTGGGCACGTGGTGTTGCTGGGCACGTGGTGTTGCTGGGCACGTGGTGTGTACACTGGCACCCTGACGCCAAGTTCAAGTATGTTTATTGAGACAAGAAGAAATACATCTCAAAGAGATAGAGTAGCTTAGGTTATGTCTACCCTCCTCCCTGCCGCCTCCGTCTTACACCGGTGGCCACCACCGGCTCCCAAAAGAAGCAGACTCCTGAACTCGGTCCTTTAAGACGACTGTGACCTAGAAAATCCGTCTTTTTCCCGGGCAGGACCGAACTAATGACTGACAGTCCATTTCAAAGCCATTCCGGAGGATCCCACGTTCCTCGAATATATTTTGTTTATCTTTGAAAAACTAGAAGTGGGCTGCATGGTAAGCTCTACTTTTTTCACGTATTTCTAGTCTATATTTCCAGTTGGATAGAGAATTATAACAGGCGCCAAGTTCTTACTGTAAATCAGTGTCAGATGTTTACAACCTTTGCTGTATATTAAACTGTCAGTCGGCTAAATCACTTGTAATTGTTTGGTCAAGCGTGGTGGTTGAAATACAATTGAACAAGACGGATACATTACAACATTTTGACTTAAATGGTGCCAGGGAGGAGGGAGCTAATTCAATTTGGTACTGGTTGACAGGGAGGGGGAGGCTGATTTGGTTTTGCAGTAATTCTCTTACAAGTCCTGTTAAATTTTGTTACCAGACACTTAGATAATTATATAGTTTTCTTGCAAATGCTAATTTCCAGTTGCTTCAAAGTGTTATATTTGGTGGGAGTGACTTGGAAGACGATATGCTTTACTTTCTAGTGTACCAGTGTGTTACCAGTTGCTTCCCTCTAAGTTGAGGTGTGCCTAGAATATTGTGGTTGTATAATATAATATAAATACCCACTTATCTCCAACTCACAAGACGTAACACTCACCACAAAATATTGTGTTCACTGCCAAATAACTAGAATAGGGTCGGCCAGCAGACGTCGACCCGAGCGCGCCGGAACCTCTTTAAGAAGTATAGTTATGAGACAATGGTAAACACGCTCCGGTTACCCTCAAAATAACAATACAAGTAAATCATATCGTCTTCCAAGTCACTCCCACCAAATATAACACTATGAAGCAACCTGAAATTAGCATTTGCAGGGAAACTATATAATTATACAGGTGGCCGGTAACAAATGTGAACAGGATGTGTCTTATAAGAGAATTATACAGTTCACACCCAAAGCTGCCTCCTACTCTGCCAGACATTATCAAATTCTCAATTCCAACTCCTTAAGTGATGAACTCTCTGCCTGACTGGACTCCGCTAACTCTGTTTCTTCCGGTTAAAAATAATGCTCCATCAGGTGCTCCAAAATCTCCTTTACTAACTCCCACTTAAGACAACTTGGAGACAAGCTCAACCTTAATTCGTTCCCCTATAACACTAGGCTGTCTTTAGCGAGCCGCGTAATGCCCTGGGCCGTATAGGCTCCTCTGCAGACTCGCGTGACCTAGCCCCCATTATGCACACTAATAAAAAAAATGCACCAAATGTTTTTACCAAAACTCTGCTCTTACACGAGGGAAGATACTTACCTTAACTGTGTGAAGACGACCCGTGGTGGGCCCCAGTCACAGGCTGCCTCCTCACTCCAGTACCTAGGAAGGCAGGGAATTAATGGGCTACACTGGTAACAATCTACATAGCTTATAAACATTTAGTTTTTTGCAATATTTTCATCTCCTGGTCAGGCCACTGACATCACCTTCGTCTCTCTATCTCCACAACATCCCCCCCTCCCCTCTCCACAACACCCCCCCCCCTCCCCTCTCCACAACACCCCCCTCCCCCTCTCCACAACACCCCCCCCTCCCCTCTCCACAACACCCCCCCCCTCCCCTCTCCACAACACCCCCCTCCCCCTCTCCACAACACCCCCCCCTCCCCTCTCCACAACACCCCCCCCCTCCCCTCTCCACAACACCCCCCCCTCCCCTCTCCACAACACCCCCCCCTCCCCTCTCCACAACACCCCCCCCTCCCCTCTCCACAACACCCCCCTCCCCCTCTCCACAACACCCCCCCTCCCCTCTCCACAACACCCCCCCCCTCCCCTCTCCACAACACCCCCCTCCCCCTCTCCACAACACCCCCCCTGCCCTCTCCACAACACCCCCCCCCCTCCCCTCAACACCCCCCCCTCCCCTCTCCACAACACCCCCCTCCCCTCCCCTCTCCACAACACCCCCCCCTCCCCTCTCCACAACACCCCCCCCTCCCCTCTCCACAACACCCCCCCCTCCCCTCTCCACAACACCCCCCTCCCCCTCTCCACAACACCCCCCCTGCCCTCTCCACAACACCCCCTGCCCTCTCCACAACACCCTCTCCCCTCTCCACAACACCCCCTCCCCTCTCCACAACACCCCCTCCCCTCTCCACAACACCCCCTCCCCTCCCCCCCCCCCCCTCACCTTAAAATCTAGCGGCCATGTGCACATTTACCTGTGGACGTGACTAATTACTCTGTCATCAGGTAAGCCCTTCATAGCCGGACAGTCGTAGTGCTGGAACACGATCGTTAGGTCGAGTCTTGCTCATCTTCCCGCTCGTCTGAGAGGAATTAACAGCCTTATTGCCTCCTCGGAGATGTCTGCATTTATCCTCTAAATAGCCTTTTAAAATGCATACATATATTTAAGAGGCAAAATTAGACTCTCCGGCGGCTCGCAAAAAAATGGGACTTTTAATGTAAATGTTATTTACAATGTTTTTGTTTTAATGGAGCGAAAATGTTATAAGCTTAAATCCTTTAATCATAGACCGTTTACTTATAAATACTTCACTCGAATGCTGTACTCATAATGCTTTACTAGTTAATGCTATACTCGTGATTGGCTTACCCGTAAATGCTGTTCTCATCAATGCCTTACTCATGAATGTCTTACTCATGAATGCCTTACTCAAATATTTTACTCATGAATGGTTCCGAGGAGTACCCAGGCCACTGAGCCTCATCAATGGGTGGAGCAGGACACTCACCACTCGGGCACATTGTCGTGGCATCGAACCCCGGGTGTAGGGGCAGCTACTGCACCAGGACGCCGCTCCACCATCCCGTCGCGGCCTTTAGTACTTACTTAAGAGATATAACTGCCAGGGGCCACACGTTCCTTCAGGCCACATGCGCATGCGTTCATGTTGGTCACATGCGCATGCGTTCCAACTGGCAACACACACACACACACACACACACACACACACACACACACACACACACACACACACACACACACACAGGGGCCTCGTAGCCTGGTGGATAGCGCGCAGGACTCGTAATTCTGTGGCGCGGGTTCGATTCCCGCACGAGGCAGAAACAAATGGGCAAAGTTTCTTTCACCCTAAGTGCCCCTGTTACCTAGCAGTAAATAGGTACCTGGGAGTTAGTCAGCTGTCACGGGCTGCTTCCTGGGGTGTGTGTGTGTGTGGTGTGGAAAAAAAAAAAAAAAAGTAGTTAGTAAACAGTTGATTGACAGTTGAGAGGCGGGCCGAAAGAGCAAAGCTCAACCCCCGCAAAAACACAACTAGTAAACACAACTAGTAAACACACACACACACACCTGAGAGCTGAGTGGACACCGCTCGGGATTCGTAGTCCTAGGGTCCGGGGATCGATCCCCCGGTGGAGACGGACACAAATGGGCATAGTTTCTTTCACCCTGATGCTACTGTTCACCTAGCAGCAAATAGGTACCTGGTAGTTAGACAGCTGGTACGAGCTGCTTCTTGTGTGTGTGTGTGTGTGTGTGTGTGTGTGTGTGTGTGTGTGTGTGTGTGTGTGTGTGTGTGTGTGAACAATAAAGAAACAAATTATTTAGTAGTTTGTAGCAGTTGATTGAGAGTTGAGAGGCGGGCCCAAAGAGCCTAAGCTCAACCCCCGCACGCCAACTAGGAGAGTATAACTAGGTGAGTACACACACGCGTGCGCGCGCGAAGCATCATTGACATAATAGAAGCCACAACAACATTGGTGTTTGTCAACACTGTCAAGCCGTCAACCAAAAATTACTCAAAAATTACTTGAAAACAAGTCCCTTACGGGACTTTTAAGTCCTTATGAGACGGTACGGTTGACGGGGAGACGGTACGTTCGACGGGGAGACGGTACGGTTGACGGGGAGACGGTACGTTCGACGGGGAGACGGTACGGTTGACGGGGAGACGGTACGTTCGACGGGGAGACGGTACGGTCGACGGGGAGACGGTACGGTCGACGGGGAGACAGTATGGTCAACGGGGAGACGGTACGGTCAACGGGGAGACGGTATGGTCAACGGGGAGACGGTACGGTCAACGGGGAGACGGTACGTTCAACGGGGAGACGGTACGGTCAACGGGGAGACGGTACGGTCAACGGGGAGACGGTACGGTCAACGGGGAGACGGTACGGTCAACGGGGAGACGGTACGTTCAACGGGGAGACGGTACGGTCAACGGGGAGACGGTACGGTCAACGGGGAGACGGTACGGTCAACGGGGAGACGGTACGGTCAACAGGGAGACAGTACAGTCGACGGGGAGACAGTACGGTCAACGGGGAGACGGTACGGTCAACGGGGAGACGGTACGGTCAACGGGGAGACGGTACGTTCAACGGGGAGACGGTACGTTCAACGGGGAGACGGTACGGTCAACGGGGAGACGGTACGGTCAACGGGGAGACGGTACGGTCAACGGGGAGACGGTACGTTCAACGGGGAGACGGTACGTTCAACGGGGAGACGGTACGGTCAACAAGGAGACAGTACGGTCAACAGGGAGACAGTACGGTCAACAGGGAGACGGTACGGTCAACAGGGAGACGGTACGGTCAACAGGGAGACGGTACGGTCAACAGGGAGACGGTACGGTCAACAGGGAGACAGTACGGTCAACAGGGAGACAGTAATGTCAACAGGGAGACAGTACAGTCGACGGGGAGACAGTACGGTCAACGGGGAGACAGTACGGTCAACGGGGAGACAGTACGGTCAACAGGGAGACAGTACAGTCGACGGGGAGACAGTACGGTCAACGGGGAGACAGTACGATCAACGGGGAGACAGTACGGTCAACAGGGAGACAGTACGGTCAACGGGGAGACAGTACGGTCAACGGGGAGACAGTACGGTCAACGGGGAGACGGTACGGTCAACAGGGAGACAGTACGGTCAACGGGGAGACGGTACGGTCAACAGGGAGACAGTACGGTCAACAGGGAGACAGTACGGTCAACAGGGAGACAGTACGGTCAACAGGGAGACAGTACGGTCAACAGGGAGACAGTACGGTCAACAGGGAGACAGTACGGTCAACAGGGAGACAGTACGGTCAACAGGGAGACAGTACGGTCAACAGGGAGACAGTACGGTCAACAGGGAGACAGTACGGTCAACAGGGAGACAGTACGGTCAACAGGGAGACAGTACGGTCAACAGGGAGACAGTACGGTCAACAGGGAGACAGTACGGTCGACGGGGAGACAGTACAGTCGACGGGGAGGGACAGGGGGGGGGGGACAAGGACGGGGTAGGGGAGGGGGGGGTAGACCTGGGGTGACATTTATCATGTATCGCCAATTAAAGATAATAACGACTCCAACCAGTCATTACACACACTGATACGACCAGACACGACCCTCCCCAACACACTCCGTAATGGCCTTATTCATCTCCCGCGGCTCACGGTCAATACGTCTATGGCTCTCCGTCATTACGGTCCTGAGGGTGCTCCTTACCTATCACTTGTTACCTATCATTATCTAACACCACTTGCCTAACAGCGGCTCGTGGGGCGTGACGTCTACTTTATGCCCCGCCTACTGCCCTTGTTCACCTTGTTTAGTCCCTTGGTATCTTGTATGTTGTGATCATATCCCTTCTGCTGGTTCTCTCGTCTAGGGATGTAAGGTCTTAGTACTAGTTGTAACATTGTTGAAAGACTCTTTGTGTAGGTTTTAAATGTGGTTGTTATGTTGGTAAGGTTCCCATATGCTGCCCATGTGGTCGTGGATGAGGTAGTTACACTCCTCTTGCTTGTTAGTGATGCCTGAGGCTGTGTTTTGTACTGTTCTCCCACACGACGGAGGGTGTTTAACTATTGTCTGTTTCTTCTCTCGTGTGTGTGTATGTGTGTGTATGTGTGTGTGTGTGTGTGTGTGTGTGTGTGTGTGTGTGTGTGTGTGTGTGTGTGTGTGTGTGTGTGTACCTTACCGTCTTGCCAGACATCATAAAAACATCAAAAATGAGGTTAAAACAACTAAACAAAAATGGATTAACTTGGCAGATCCCCAGATAAATTCCGACTACATAACAGATATCAGCATCCTTATAGGAGCTGACTTCTACCACAATTTGTTATTGGGGACACACAAAACATGAGGAATGTCCTTGTTAGAGTCTGCAGGAGGAGAGTTAATGTACAGGACAGTACTGCACTTTCCGTCATCAACCCTTGTGCAGCAGGAGCATTCTAAATCTATCATACTACCGCCCTACACTACTTGGGTGATGTGACTAGGCCAAGAACACTCACGTCTAGAAATCAGTCATATGATTGATGACAGACTGTGGGACCTACATGCTATCAGAATTCTTCATGAACAACCAAGCCCAGATGACACTTGGACATACGAGGAGCACTTGGACACTGTACAATACCATGATGGATAGTATTGGGTCAGAGTACCATGGAAAATCAACCACAAAATCTTGCTCACAGTTGCAACATGGCTCTAAACCAGTTTAAGGCACAAATTGTCAAACTTAGGAAAAGCCAGAACACAATACTGTACCATGAGATTATTACTCAGCAACTGACTAATAATGTAATAGAGGTTGCACCTCACGACAGCATAAGAGCAGGTCATTATTTACCTCACCATGCCGTTGCCAAGCAATTAGTAACTGCTCCTTTACGATTTTTTTTAACTGTAACTTTTCACAGGCAGCAAGCTTTAATGACTGTTTACAAACAGGCCCAAGACACACAGAAATCACAATAACGTGATGCATCAAATGAACAAATCCACAAGGGCCATGACAAGGATTCGAACCTGCGTCCTGGAGCATCCCAGACGCTGCCTTAATCGACTGAGCTACGACATGGTCAAAAGAGTTAAAACCGAAGTTCTACTGAACTTACTGGATCCTGCAGCCTCTCCGATACACAAACCAGGGTTTTACACAACTCCCCCATGCACTCGAGCTATGTCAATAGGCCGTTCTCCCTCTTCGCCCTTACATTACACTTCAACATAATTTTCAAGGTTCAGTAGAACTTCGGTTTCAACTCTTTTGACCATGTCGTAGCTCAGTCGATTAAGGCAGTGTCTGGGATGCTCCCGGACGCAGGTTCGAATCCTCGTCACGGCCCTTGTGAATTTATTCAAACAGGTCCAAGCTTAAGAGAAATTATATGGCTTACTTCTGAAGTTCAGAGTAAATAAATTAACCTGTACAGCAGACATAAGTAAGTAATTATCAAAAGAAGGCACCAAACCGGGAAGGCTGTGTAGCACCATCAAATGTGCGGAATAATCAGAGGGCGCTAAATATCACCAAGGATGCCAATACGAGAACAAAAACGCATAAGGCGAACGATATCAAAAGTATCCGAGTCACCAAGAATTCCATTGAGGGACAGGCGACCGCGAGGGGTGGTCGGAAAGCAAGACACACGCTCGTCCCGGGAAGTCAGGACATTCAAGAAGGACTTGCACGACCGTAAGAGGGACAATGCAATTAGGACAATAAGGAGCAGGGCGGCGCTCCATCAAGTGACCATGGGTTAAGCAAGTATGGCCAATACGCAACCTCGCCAGAGCTGTTTCCCATCGCTGGTCACGGTGGCAGGAAGACGGCCACAAGGAAACACAACATTTAAGAGTACGAAGTTTGTTACCAGTAACAGACGACCAAGAAGCCTGCCAACGGGTAAGAATGGAGGAATGGATAACCGGGTAAAAGTCGGAATATGGAATACCTACGAGAGATGGGACAAGAGCGGACAGCTTCCTTGGCGGCAGCATCCGCACGCTCATTTAAAGACACACCAATATGGCTGGGAATCCAACAAAACTCAACCAACTTAAATTTACTGTGAACAAGAAACAGCCAATGCTGGATCTCAACAACTACTGGATGAACCGGATTAAAGGACCTGAGAGCCATGAGGGCACTACGAGAGTCAACAACAACTACAAAGGAAGACTGACAACGAGAAAGCAGGAGACGAAGAGCATAGAGAATAGCATAAAGTTCCACTGTGAAGATGCTAGTCTCCGGAGGCAAGCGACACATATAAGTGCGATCAGGAAAAACAACAGAGTAGCCAACACCGTCCGCAGACTTAGACCCATCGGTGAAGACGGAAACGGAGCGGGAGTGAGAAGAAAAGTGCTCAATGAAAAGGCGTTTTAGAACTGTAGGAGGGGTAAAAGCTTTAGTGATACGGGTCAAGGATGTACAAAACTGCGGAAGGGGAACTCTCCACGGGGGCAAAGAAGGAACAACACGAGGAGAAACATTAGAAACACGAACGGAAAGAGAATCCTGTAGGCGAGATAACTGGACAGAAAGAGGGAGGTGGTGAAGAGGAACAGGAACCGCAGGAGGGGTAAAAGTTAAAGCACGACAGAGGCGAGAGGAAGGATGTTGTAAGGACCGCGCAAGATAGCGAAGACAGTAGCGATCACGGCGGTCCTGGAGAGACAGGATGCCAGTGTCAACATACAAGCTGAGGACGGGAGTCGAACGAAAGGCACCAGAGCTGAGGCACAACCCAGTATGGTGCAAAGCATCAAGACGGCGAAGAGTAGAAGGAGAAGCAGATGAGTAAGCAGGGCAACCATAATCGAGCTTAGACAGGACGAGAGAGGAATGTAAAGCGAGGAGAGTGCGCCTATCCGCTCCCCAAGAAGTATGGGACAAGACCCGAAGGAGGGTAAGGGCCTTAGAGCACTCAACATGGAGGTAAGAGATATGGGGAGACCAAGACAAACGAGTGTCAAGGAATAACCCCAAAAGCTTCGCGGAATCTTTGTACTCATGGGACAGCAGACATAAGTGAAGACTTCACAGGAGTTGGCTTACAGGAAGAAAACCCTGATTTCACCAAATTTGTGGGTTGAAATTCCAAAATACGATTAAAGATGAATAATATATTTTTTCAAATACACTTTTCGGAGCAAAATCAAGTCCATTTTGTTACAATGTTGGACATACAAAAAGAAATCAAATAGTCAATACAATGCTGAAAATCAGTTAAAATCTATACGTAGATAATTTTCAAGGTTAACAGCTAACAGCGAAAGCAAGGGCAGCTCCATTATAGAAAAGAACTTTTGCCTCAGATGGAGCTAACAGCACTGCGTATAAGAACTCGTTTAGCAGTGCGTATCAAACAAATTTTGTTTACCATAAATATCACAGATGAGTTTATGTTGTCTGATGATGAAGCAGCGTTACAATGAGTGAGGAACAATAACAATCGTACACCGTATCTTAACAATCCAGTTGCAGAAATCAGACAACTTTCTGCAGACTTAAGATTTTTTGCATATCCCAACAAAAGACAATCCAGCTGATTGCTTATCAAGAGGAATGAAGTTGAAGCACTTTCTAACAGTTGATATTTGGCACCATGGGCTTCGATAGTTAGATAACGGTAGTTGGCCAGAACAAAAGCCACAGGTCATTATTACACAATCCATGACTGTTGTTGGGGAGCCAGCGGCCCTAGCCTATACCAGCTTCTCTTAACTGAGAAAAACTCTACATCGCCTAAAGATACCGAGCACCGCTCCTGTGCCAGGTAAGTCCACTACGGGCTCACCATAGTCCGTGCTACTTGGAACATGTTCCGAGTAGCTGAATCTATAACAACAACAGAAGATTGGCCTCATGGACCTCCAAACAGTAGTCACAGAACTCGAGTAAGGAATAAATAATCGGCTGTTGATTTGTATGTCAAATGAATACTCAACATGGGCCACTAAGTCCCGCCCACTTGATGTATGGTGAACCCTTCAATCCAGGACCATCCTTACCTGATGACGATGACAATGTCAGAGATCCCTCATATGTGGGTGATAGTGAGGTGGTACAAGGGTGTAAGCATCTGTCCAACATAATACAAAGAAGGAATGAGGTGTGGACTAAGGAGTACCTAACCTCTCAAGAGAGCACCATTATGTTGCACATTCTCCACCTAACAAAGTTAACATACATTTTGTTGATATTGTCCTGGTGGACAATGATGGACCAAGCTCAGATTAGCCATTAGGTAAAGTCATCTGTCCACCCAGACAGTCAGGGGAGTTTGAGGATAGTTAAAGTTCAGTCTACAGGAACGATGTCGTTGAAAACATTAGTTAAACTAGTACACTTGGAGTCTGTGGGCCGGACAGATCCTGGTAAACCCACAGTATCACGACGTAAACCCACAGACTTCAGTAGGGCACATCTGTCCCTAAAGGACAGCCGCACAAAGGTGCAAACAAAATTACATTTGTACTGTCAGAACGATGGGGAGTAAACATGGCAAATGTTTGTCTCGTGTCAGTCGTAAATAATGGACTCCGAGTCGTCAATTTCCGCCCCTAAAGATATGAAAAATATCTACCAAAGATCTTTGGTAGATATTAGACTGTACTCGATAGAGTACAGTCATGTCTGAGTTATAATAGACATACAGTATAAAGGTCTTATTATAGAACAAAGAGCCACATGGTCTATGAGAGAGCACGTGGACTAGACATAGCCAGACCCAAGACCAGATGGTTTTTAGACCCAAGCCAAGCTCTCCTAAGACTATGTTTGGTCTGCAAAAATCAACGATTTTGTGATGTACCACCCGAGGGGAGGCGTCTGTAATGATTCATTACCAGGATATGTGATTAAATCCAATAACCATAAGCATATCATGGTAATACTCCAAAATGAATAAACCTAATCAATAGATCAATGTTTAACCAAGTACGTTTGGTAAACGGGAAAAAACAATCGATCTTTAATCTAGGAGGGTAACTAGGCCCGCCATGGTGTGGATTCGACTAGTGGGCAGACGCTGCCGCCGGGAAGACCAGTCACAACAAAGCCACCATGAGAGGCACACGAGTTGCGTGGTGACCGCCGGCCGGGTCGGACGTTCCTGAGGTCTCTCCGCACTGGCTAGTGTTTACGTTGGGTGATCGCTTGTTTGCCCTGCTGGTGGTGGTTTGCCACTGACGGGGTGACGTTTGCTTCGCCATGGGGACGTTTCGCCCTCCATTGCAGAGGACGCTGTCAGCTGGTCTGGCGTTTACGGTGCCGGTGGACCATCCATTGGTTGGTGTCGCCCTAGTGGACGTGCTGCATGTGCAGCTGTCTGACCTGGTGGGCATCCAGCTGCTTCAGGGCCACCGTGCTGTGGTCAAGTTCCGCCTCCAGGCTGCCTTTCAGGCGTTTCTCGAGCGGTGTGAGGGGCGTGTTTACCCTCTCCCTGATACTGCTGGCTCCGTTAAGGTAGTGAATCTTAATGTCACCTTGACGTCTGTGACGGTGCATGGTGCCCCCTTCGAATTTCAGGACGACTTTTTAACCTCCTGTTTCGAACGGTTTGGGACAGTGTTGAGTGTTCGTTGGAACAAGGTCGTTACCGGGCACTGTGTTGGTATGCTTGACGGCTCCCGCACCCTGACGATGTCGCTGAAGGGTAGTGTACCGTCGTCGATGTCCGTGTTGGGATACACGCTCCGCTGCCAGTACCGGGGTCAACCGCGCACCTGTTATCGGTGTGGTCACGAGGGTCATCTGGCTGCTGCGTGCGACGTGGGAGCGACTGGTCGTGTGCATGTTCTTCGTGCGGAGGATTTTCCGCCCCTGTTGCGTTCGGGCGGTGTGGGTGCTGTGCCTGAGGCGCCTGACTGCCTGTCTGCTGCTCCGCCTGTTGAGGAGAGCTCTCCGGCCTGTGCGACACGTCTAGTGCCAGCTGTGGCCCCTGGGGTTGTTCAGCCGGTGTGTGAGGGTGTCGGGCTGTCGCCTGAGCTGTGTGTAGTGAACGGTGTCCCGGTGGAGGTTCATGTTCCGCCCCCGCCTGTGGTTGTGTTACCGGCTCCCGGGGACGCGGGTTCTGCCGTTTTGGAGGGGGTGCTTCGGCGTGGTGAGGTGCCTGCCGTGCCTGAGTGTGTTGCCTCCTGTAGTTCTGCTCTTCCCATTCCTTTGCAGAAGCGTGCGCGTCGGTGTTCTGAGGCTGTTTCCGTGGATGATGTAGACAGTGTGGGTGATGTGGCCTCTGTGGATTCTTCGGACGGTGCGGGTGTGGCCTGTGTGGATATGACGGTGGAGGCTGTGCCTGTGGCGGGGCCTGCTGGGCGTGGTGTGGTGCGGCCTGTCTCGAAGCGTTCGCGACGGGCTCGGAGTGTCTCCCCCCTTCGTGGTGTGCCTTGGGAGGAGGTAGGGGAGTATGGTGCTCAGCTGGCGTCCCCCGCCGAGGATGATGGTGCTGTGAGGGGCTCCGACGTTGCTCCCTGTGCCCCCCCTCCTGCGTCTCCTGCTGTTGGGTCCCTGCAGTGGGGGGTTGTCCCTGATGGTCGGGACCTCGTCGTGAAGTTGTGGAAAGATGTGCGCCAGGGAGCCTCGGCTCCTGTGCCCTGTGGTGGGGTCGCTGCCGTGCCTGCAGTTCCCCCTCCTTCCTTGCCCCGGTCTGGGGGTTGCCTAGTCCCATCTGCTGGGGTCGTGCCCTGTGAGGGTCCGGAGTTGGGCCCTTATCGGGATGCCCGGGTGCTTCCGATCCCGTGGTGCTCGTCAACCATCTGGGTGTCGTCCAAGAAGGAGTTTGTTTATAGGGTGCCGGATAGGATGTCTCAGCCGAGGGTACAGCCTGATGGCCGGCTGCCCGCCGACCTGTGGGTGGTTTGGGAAGCGTATCGCTTGCGCTTTCCGTACCGTAAGTTTCCGGAGAAATATTAGTTCCCGTCTTGCGCGCACCGCTACGCCGTGCCTGGATCAGCTGCCACCGTGACCATGACGCCCCGCCCCCCGGTGCGGGGAGTCTCCCTCTGACGTTCGCCTCTGTTTTCGTCGCCACTCCTCTCTCTACGGCCCATCACGTCTACCGCTTTTGACTTTCTTCTCCTCTTTACCATCAACGCGTCTCCTTACATCTGTCCTGGTGCAGTCATCGGGAGGGTTACCCCTTCATGCAAACTGCACCTATTCTCAAGAAGAAGAGAAGAGAGGCACACTGTGGGTGTGCACGCTAAATCTCCTTTACATACTCACGGACCTTTGTGTGGTTTAATAAAACTATATGAGCTATGAAAACGCTACTTTAAAGTTATATAAGTGTAGAGAAAAGTTATATAAACAGTGCGTGATGTACCAGGAGGGCCACACAAACTGTCAACAAACCCAACTCCAGTCACACACCGCGGGCATTTTTGATATATACAAGAGTTGTTACATTCTTGTACAGCCACCAGTACGCGTAACGTTTTGGGCAGGTCCTTAATCCTATGTTCCTTGGAATACGACCCCCGCGAAGAATCGTTTAACAACCAAGTACCCATTTTACTGTTGGGTTAAACAGAGGCTACAGTTAAGGATTTGAACCCAGTAAATCCTCCCCGGCCAGGATACGAACCCAGGACAAAGCGCTCGGGGAACGCCAGGCGAGCGTTTAACCACTACGCCACGGAGACTGCAAAATCTTATATTTAGCTTGGCTTATATTCAGTTTATATTCAACATTCAGCTTATATATAGTTGCTTAATACCTGTGGACCTTTATGTATTGATATAAATTAACTACTAAAATTGTACCATAAACACACACTGTTTAAAGGGAACTATGTGTTCAAATTAAAATAATCGAGAATTCCTAGTTCGAATCCTGCGCGAAATGGGTGGGCGCATTTTCTATCACCTAATTCCCCTGTTCACCTTGCTGTAGGTAGGTACTCAGGAGTTAGTCAGCTTGTTGTGAGGTTACATCCTAGGGGGTCAGTAATATGACCCGGGGAAGGGGCATCTCGATATAAGCCTAACGTGTATATATACACTCTGGCTGCCTGTCCCCCGCCATAATGAATTATGAATTAAAACTTTAGTGCGTGTTAAATAATATGAAGTAGTGAAGTGGGATGTAGAGGCTACACCGACGCCACCTCACTGAGTCAACACCACAGTTAACTAGATCAAAATACAGTGCTCAGTCTGCTGATAGGACCACACAAAATCTTAACAATAATATAACAGATGATCAAAGACTTTGGCCCTTGGATTCCTACCTTAAGTTATAGGAACGGTTGGTGATAATATTAATTGTCAGGCATCCTTGTCAAGATGATCGCGGGTCATTGTTCTATCTTAGGACTCCGGTCATACCAAAAGCGTTAAAGTCCAACTCAGTATTACATAGACAAATGCACAAGGGCCGTGACGAGGATTCGAACCTGCGTCCGAGAGCACCCCAGACGCTGTCTTAACCGACTGAGCTACGACATGGTCAAATTATACTGATTATAATTATAATCAGTACTACATATTATACTCCATTATACTTATCTATAATTTTCCCATTAGGTAATGAGATTTATTATCCGGCAAGTATATGAAGGCAGCAACACTCCAGCTTTGTCACCGTAAGTAGCGGGGCTCCTTAAGGAACACCTAAGGAACCAAGAATACGGTCCACAAAGTATCCACACAACTTACATCACAGTCTTCCCAGGAGCCACACCAACAGTGTAACCACAATTACCAGCTAAGATATTTTTTAACATTTAGTTATTCTTACCAGTTAAGTTGGTAGTTTAAGTTTTTGGATTTAAACAATTATATTTTACACCGAGTTAATAAATCACAACTTACAACAGTTTCCCACACTGACTAAACTCCATTTATATTAACTTATTTTCCTTTGGTATAACCATGTCCCTAAACCACCTTGAGACAGCACCCGTAATACCGTCAGCCTCTGTCTAACAGGTTCTCCGTGTGGCACTGTATCAACAGTGTGCTAAAGTCAAGGTACACACCATCACAAACCTTCACACTATCAACTGCCTCAACTGGAATAAAATGAAAGCAAGTTTGTCAAACATGAACTGGCCTTAGTAAAACCATGTTGTAAATCATTTATTAATCTATGTTTTCAAGATATAGACGAATGGCGTTTGCGATTATCGAGTCAAGCAATTTTCCCCACATTAGATGTCAAGTTAATTAGCCGATAGTTCGACACTGGTGATCTATCTCCCATCTTAAACACCGGTACCACATTAACAAGCTTTACGACTCCAGTAATCTACTAGACTCTAATTATTTATTGTATATGCAAGACGAGGTCTCCCAGAGCTCTCTGCATTGTTTAACCACCTTGGCAAACACTTCGGCTGCCCCTGGGGGACTTGTTTGGCTTAAATTTGTCTATTTGTTTAATAACTTCCTCCCTGTTAACCACTAGTCAAGCTGTCCTCTTCTCTACCAACATACATTTGTTCAGGTGAAGGCATAATGTTAAGTTCTTTAGTAAATTCAGGGACAAAATATTAATTTAAACTACTACACTTTGTCATTGGGAGTTATCTGACCTGTCTCAGGTTTCAATGACCTGTTTTTTCCCAAATCTTTGTTTGAATTGAAACAGGAATTTTCTTAAGTACTTTCGTATATTAATACATCTTCAGAAGGAATGATTTACAAGTCAAGTATTGGACATATATATAGGCAGGAGAGAGGTGAAGTGAGGTGAGGTACAATGAAAAATGAATAGGAATTAGGTGGATGCAAATAAGTTCCACATAAGAACTGCAGAAGGCCTATTGGCCCATACGAGGCAGCTCCTATTTGTATCCACCAATAGGCCACACATGAATGATAATAGCATAAGATAGTAAATATTTACAATGAATTAGTGAGACAAATGTGTATCAATGATCCTACTCAAATCGTCCCTTAATTGATCTACCAAAAATGGATCTAAGTTATATAAACCACTGCTAATATTCAAATTACATTCTTTTGTAATCTGTATTAAAGCAGATTCAATTATGTTCCTGTTATAAGTGCTTTTACAATTCGTTATTGAAGAAGCCATCTCCCAATCAATTTGGTGAGCATCTTCTGACAGATGAACAAACAAAGCATTAGACAACTGGCCATGTCTTACAGAGTATTTATGTTGCGAAATTCTACATTTCAAATCTTTAGATGTTTGCCCAACATAGAAACTATTACAGTCTTTACAATGTATTTTATAAATGACACAATTATCACTATGAAGGCTGTTCCTAACTACTAGCTTACCAACAGTATTTTCGTAGCTAAACAATACATGTATATCAAAAAGTTTCAAGGCCTTGACAATATTCTCAAACCCAGAGAAATATGGTAAACATAACACATTCTTTGGGCGAATTTTCTCACTGCATATATTATTATAATATGTACGACGTGCTTTGCTACGGCAAACTTCCAAAAAACTCAGTGGATAACAAAGCTTGAGACCAATAGAATCAATATTCTTAAACTCTTCATCTAAGAATTCTGGACTCACAACCCGAAGAGCTCTTAGATTCATTGAAGAAAAAAATTATTTTTTCCCATTGTATCTATGCCCTGAGAAATAATGAACATAAGATAAATTATTCGTAGATTTTCTGTAGACACTAAACATTAGTGAAAAATCTTCCCTATGAATAAGTACATCTAGGAATGGCAAACATTTATCATTTTCAGTCTCCAAAGTAAATGTTATAGAGGTGACTTGTTCATTAAGTTTGGCTACAAATTCGTCTGTGTTTACATCTGAAGGCCGTATACACAAAATATCATCAACATATCTAAACCATGGAATGATTCCAGGGGTAATTTTTGAAACAAATTTCTTTTCTTAGAATTCCATGTACAAGTTTGCAAGCAATGGCGATAAAGGATTCCCCATTGTCATTCCAAAAGTCTGTAAATAATACTCATTATTAAAGGTAAATTTACATTCTTTAATGCACAACTTAACAAGATTGGCAACAATATCAGCAGAATTGTTAAGTGAATAAACAAAGTGAATCAATTCAATTAAGTGATCAAACAAAACAAGTGAACAACTTGTGCTGCTGCCACGTATGGATAAAACAAGTCTACTGTTTGCTAAAGTGTTTGCAAGCTCTGCCACCCTCAACAAGGTAACTAATTCAAGCAAAAGACTCTGGCACCTGTAGCGAGAGTCTATAATCTTGACCAGGTCACCTTTTGACCCTTACACATGTCATCACAGAGAAACAAGTACTTTGGTCAATAATCAAACGTCACCTGCATCATAGAGATTCCGATTTATTTATAAATTAACCTTAAAAAGCCACCATCAACTCGCCTATTTAAATTATAGGGCCTTGCCTCCATATGTATCATGCCCATGCTGGAAGACGTGTACATATATACACATTCACTCGACAAACCATGTCAATAACCGAATGAAAATATCACAAATGTTTATATTGCAAGGGGGAAAATTCTGCCACTATATATAAATTAAAACCCATTTGTGAAGCTGACTAAAGAGACGTGACTCGGAAGAGTGACATCAGTGATCCCTGGTGCTGCTGGATCAACACTCACCATCTACTTCACCGCCTCACTATATTACAGCTTAAGTGTGCAGTGCTTTATCATTCACCTACTGCTACCCACGCAGGTCGTCGCTGACATCCTGGAGTACATGTGCTCTGGTTCACACTTCTCGCCAGATGACTTCTCACCGGAGTGTAGTTAAGGATTCGTCTCGACCTCCCGGCTCTCTCCTTTCTCCTTCAGTCATCATCTTATCCTTTTTGGACAACGTTGGGAGTGTAGCTCTTGGTCTACTGCAGGCACACCCAGGCAATCCTTGCCAGCGTCAGGCACAAGGCACACCCAGGCAATCCTTGCCAGCGTCAGGCACACCCAGGCAATCCTTGCCAGCGTCAGGCACACCCAGGCAATCCTTGCCAGCGTCAGGCACACCCAGGCAATCCTTGCCAGCGTCAGGCACACCCAGGCAATCCTTGCCAGCGTCAGGCACACCCAGGCAATCCTTGCCAGCGTCAGGCACACCCAGGCAATCCTTGCCAACGTCAGGCACACCCAGGCAATCCTTGCCAGCGTCAGGCACACCAAGGCAATCCTTGCCAGCGTCAGGCACACCCAGGCAATCCTTGCCAGCGTCCAATCTGGCTGTAACCTGGTTACTGGTGTATGTTGACGTCTACTGGCTCTTCACATCCCTCTGGGAAGCCCTTCCGTTGCTGACAACATATGTACAGGATGTCTTCGGGAGCATACTTCAAGGAACATAATTCAAGGAGCATACTTCTTCACCTCTGAGGTCATCATGACGTCACCTCACCAAGACTGGCACATGACTCCTTTTTCTGGCATCAAGTAAGTGGCAGTTCCGATGATCCAGTGAGAGTCCAGAACAAAGGGAGTTTGTGGAGCTCGCTTCCCATTGACCGAACATTCTACTGTGTGTCATATTGGTGTGTTCTGTGGCGTTACCAGTGTCCCCAGCACCAAGGTATTTTAGAATGCACTGGCGTGAAAATACTTTTGGCTCTCTCCCTTAATATGCGGATCTGGGTGCACTAATTTTCGAGCTTCGCTGTTTGTTGCTGCAAGATGAAGGAGAATAAGTGGCAGCAGCTTGTGTTCAACCATCTATCCACGCTAGCCAGTTGTGAGCAGTGCGGGCTAGCATGCACCTTACTCATCTCCTCACCTCGGGCACTCTGGAGAGGTCTCGATATACAAAGACGCTAAATCCAAGAGGGAATATTCCCTCAGCTGGCACGAGAGTAGATGAGAGGGGAGATAACCAGCATCCACATGTCGCTATTAGCTTTTATGACGTAAGACAATGAGCCACAACATAATAAAACAGAACGTAAACATTGATGCCTCAAGATGATCCCTGCGCGAGATGGTTCTTGCCACACCGGAAAACATTGCTCCTTCAGGCGCCTAATACTTGTAATTTTTTTATTACAAGACATCCGTGGGCGTGGAGACGGGTCCACGCGGCGCACCAACACGCGGAGGACTTAACAGCCTTCACTAGCGTGGTGGAGGGTGGTGGAGGGCGGCACTGACCCGCTCCTCACACACACATGTACGGATCTTATGGGGGAGGCGATGGTTAATGTAATGATGGATTGGTTGTGGTGACGATGGCTCAATGGCTCCGGTTAGTGTGTGTGTGTGTGTGTGTGTGTGTGTGTGTGTGTGTGTGTGTGTGTGTGTGTGTGTGTGTGTGTGTGTGTACTCACCTAGTTGTGTTTGCGGGGGTTGAGCTCTGGCTCTTTGGTCCCGCCTCTCAACCGTCAATCAACAGGTGTACAGATTCCCGAGCCTATCGGGCTCTATCATATCTACACTTGAAACTGTGTATGGAGTCAGCCTCCACCACATCACTGCCTAATGCATTCCATTTGTCAACCACTCTGACACTAAAAAAGTTCTTTCTAATATCTCTGACTCATTTGGGCACTCAGTTTCCACCTGTGTCCCCTTGTGCGTGTGCCCCTTGTGTTAAATAGCCTGTCTTTATCAACCCTGTCGATTCCCTTGAGAATCTTGAATGTGGTGATCATGTCCCCTTACTCTTCTGTCTTCCAGCGAAGTGAGGTTTAATTCCCGTAGTCTCTCCTCGTAGCCCATACCTCTCAGCTCGAAAACTAGTCTGGTGGCAAACCTTTGAACCTTTTCCAATTTGGTCTTATCCTTGATTAGATATGGACTCCATGCTGGGGCTGCATACTCCAGGATTGGACTGACATATGTGGTATACAAAGTTTTGAATGATTCCTTTGGCAGCAGACAAATTCGTCCCAGTCCAAAAGGAAAAAATGAAATGGAGATGAGAAACCCATAGTTTAATCAGAGGTGTAAACTAGCAAAGCAAGTAAAAGGGCATGGAGAAACTATAGAAACAACAGAACACTAGAAAGCAGAGAAAGATACCAGAGTGCCAGGAATGAATACGTCAGGGTGAGAAAAGAGGTAGAGAGGCAATATGAAAATGACAGCGAGCAAGACAAAGACTCAACCCAAACTGCTGCATAGCTTCATTAGGAGGAAAACAACAGTGAAGGAACAGGTAATGAAACTGAGGATAGAGGCAGACAGATTCACTTCAAACGACAAGGAAGTGTGCGAGGAACTCAATTAGAAATTCCAGGAAGTCTTCACCTCAGAGCAAGGAGAAGTCCCAGAGATAAGGGAGGGAACATCAAACCAGACACCACCAGAGGAGTTTGTGATTACCAGTGGGGAGGTGAGGAAGCCTCTGCTAGATTTGGACGTGACAAAAGCTATCGGCTCGGATGGAATCTCCCCATGGATGCTAAAGGAGGGAACAGAAGCACTGTGCCTACCACTCTCCATGGTGTACAACAAATCACTGGTAACAGGGGAACTGCCAAAAATTTGGAAGACGGCCAATTTAGTCCCAATATACAAGAAGGGTGATAGGCAGGAGGCCCATCCTGCCTCCCATGACTGTCTCTCCCCCATCCTGCCTCCCATGACTGTCTCTCCCCCATCCTGCCTCCCATGACTGTCTCTCCCCCATCCTGCCTCCCATGACTGTCTCTCCCCCATCCTGCCTCCCATGACTGTCTCTCCCCATCCTGCCTCCCATGACTGTCTCTCCCCCATCCTGCCTCCCATGACTGTCTCTCCCCCATCCTGCCTCCCATGACTGTCTCTCCCCCATCCTGCCTCCCATGACTGTCTCTCCCCCATCCTGCCTCCCATGCTAACAATAACAACAATGTCTCTGCATGCACCGCATCCCGTCAAGACCTCACACCAAACCGAATTAAAACGGCCCTATAAACCACCACAACTTAACACTGGCCTTCAAGACCAGCAAAGAGAAGCTCTTGAGAACTGTAACAATCTTAATGAGTCCAAACTGTATTTAATATACAACTCTCGTGCGTCCAAAACACAGTTTTAACGTTTGTGAGTGTATGTGGACGCACTCCTGTTTGTTTACTCCCATCAGCGAGCATTGTTTTCTTGGCTACACACTTGAGGGGGTTGAAGTGCGTCTCCTGGATATTAACGTTGGGGGGCAAACGTGAGGGGATAAACACACTTGAATATCTAAGTACATCATTTTCTGGGCCGAGTGCTTAATTAACAAGCAGAAGGTGGTGCAAGATGATGATGATAGTTAAGGTTGTGACTTTGTGGTGATTGTGGGAGTGATGGCTCGGTCCCCGCCTCTAGCAGGACGCTGTAGAGGAGGCAGCAGCTTGCTCAAGACGCTGTAGAGGAGGCAGCTTGCTCAAGACGCTGTAGAGGAGGCAGCTTGCTCAAGACGCTGTAGAGGAGGCAGCAGCTTGCTCAAGACGCTGTAGAGGAGGCAGCAGCTTGCTCAAGACGCTGTAGAGGAGGCAGCAGCTTGCTCAAGACGCTGTAGAGGAGGCAGCAGCTTGCTCAAGACGCTGTAGAGGAGGCAGCAGCTTGCTCAAGACGCTGTAGAGGAGGTAGCAGCTTGCTCAAGACGCTGAAGAGGAGGCAGCTTGCTCAAGACGCTGTAGAGGAGGCAGCTTGCTCAAGACGCTGTAGAGGAGGCAGCAGCTTGCTCAAGACGCTGTAGAGGAGGCAGCTTGCTCAAGACGCTGTAGAGGAGGCAGCAGCTTGCTCAAGACGCTGTAGAGGAGGCAGCAGGTTGCTCAAGACGCTGTAGAGGAGGCAGCAGGTTGCTCAAGACGCTGTAGAGGAGGCAGCAGCTTGCTCAAGACGCTGTAGAGGAGGTAGCAGCTTGCTCAAGACGCTGAAGAGGAGGCAGCTTGCTCAAGACGCTGTAGAGGAGGCAGCTTGCTCAAGACGCTGTAGAGGAGGCAGCTTGCTCAAGACGCTGTAGAGGAGGCAGCAGCTTGCTCAAGACGCTGTAGAGGAGGCAGCTTGCTCAAGACGCTGTAGAGGAGGCAGCAGCTTGCTCAAGACGCTGTAGAGGAGGCAGCAGGTTGCTCAAGATGCTGTAGAGGAGGCAGCTTGCTCAAGACGCTGTAGAGGAGGCAGCAGCTTGCTCAAGACGCTGTAGAGGAGGCAGCAGCTTGCTCAAGACGCTGTAGAGGAGGCAGCAGCTTGCTCAAGACGCTGTAGAGGAGGCAGCTTGCTCAAGACGCTGTAGAGGAGGCAGCAGCTTGCTCAAGACGCTGTAGAGGAGGCAGCTTGCTCAAGACGCTGTAGAGGAGGCGGCATGCTCAAGACGCTGTAGAGGAGGCAGCTTGCTCAAGACGCTGTAGAGGAGGCAGCTTGCTCAAGACGCTGTAGAGGAGGCAGCTTGCTCAAGACGCTGTAGAGGAGGCAGCTTGCTCAAGACGCTGTAGAGGAGGCGGCATGCTCAAGACGCTGTAGAGGAGGCAGCAGCTTGCTCAAGACGCTGTAGAGGAGGCAGCTTGCTCAAGACGCTGTAGAGGAAGCAGCTTGCTCAAGACGCTGTAGAGGAGGCAGCTTGCTCAAGACGCTGTAGAGGAGGCAGCAGCTTGCTCAAGACGCTGTAGAGGAGGCGGCAGCTTGCTCAAGACGCTGTAGAGGAGGCGGCAGCTTGCTCAAGACGCTGTAGAGGAGGCAGCAGCTTGTTCAAGACGCTGTAGAGGAGGCAGCAGCTTGCTCAAGACGCTGTAGAGGAGGCAGCAGCTTGCTCAAGACGCTGTAGAGGAGGCAGCAGCTTGCTCAAGACGCTGTAGAGGAGGCAGCAGCTTGCTCAAGACGCTGTAGAGGAGGCAGCAGCTTGCTCAAGACGCTGTAGAGGAGGCAGCAGGTTGCTCAAGATGCTGTAGAGGAGGCAGCAGGTTGCTCAAGACGCTGTAGAGGAGGCAGCAGCTTGCTCAAGACGCTGTAGAGGAGGCAGCAGCTTGTTCAAGACGCTGTAGAGGAGGCAGCAGCTTGCTCAAGACGCTGTAGAGGAGGCAGCAGCTTGCTCAAGACGCTGTAGAGGAGGCAGCAGCTTGCTCAAGACGCTGTAGAGGAGGCAGCAGCTTGCTCAAGACGCTGTAGAGGAGGCAGCAGCTTGCTCAAGACGCTGTAGAGGAGGCAGCAGCTTGCTCAAGACGCTGTAGAGGAGGCAACAGGTTGCTCAAGATGCTGTAGAGGAGGCAGCAGGTTGCTCAAGACGCTGTAGAGGAGGCAGCAGCTTGCTCAAGACGCTGTAGAGGCAGCAGCAGCTTGCTCAAGACGCTGTAGAGGAGGCACCAGCTTGCTCAAGGCGCTGTAGAGGAGGCAGCTTGCTGAAGATGCTGTAGTGGAGGAAAATTTATGAGAATGTTAGTGTGAGGGAGTTCCCCGAGAAGGGTGTACCAGGCCCGCCAGAGATAAGACTGAAGAAACCAACACATAATCGCAAATATCCATGGAGACTCGGGATGGAAACAACAGTTGATTAGAGGAGTTGCAGAATCTGTGGTGAGAGTGACGGTCACCGCCTTGACCACTACCTGAGAGAATGTGAACACCTGAGAGACATTAGAAATATGTGTAGAATAATAAACCCCACATTTTTTGAGTTAGGAAAAACACTTTGTCAAATATTGATACTGTTCTTAAAAGATTCCCCCATTTTGCACCCGCAAGATAACGTAAGCTTTTATGGGTTGACAGATGTTAATCTTCTTGTTTGAGAAGCTGTTCACTTGAGACAGTTAAGCAAGTCCCAGCTGTGTCTGGGTACAAGTGACAGGATGAACAACCCAGCGGGTTTTCTTCCTATTGGGGAGTGTTGTACATGCTGCTATGGCGGTGTGTCCACTCACAGGATGAGTGGCGCTGCCCAATACTGTCACTATGGCGGTGTGTCCACTCACAGGATGAGTGGCGCTGCCCAATACTGTCACTATGGCGGTGTGTCCACTCACAGGATGAGTGGCGCTGCCCAATACTGTCACTATGGCGGTGTGTCCACTCACAGGATGAGTGGCGCTGCCCAATACTGTCACTATGGCGGTGTGTCCACTCACAGGATGAGTGGCGCTGCCCAATACTGTCACTATGGCGGTGTGTCCACTCACAGGATGAGTGGCGCTGCCCAATACTGTCACTATGGCGGAGTGTCCACTCACAGGATGAGTGGCGCTGCCCAATACTGTCACTATGGCGGTGTGTCCACTCACAGGATGAGTGGCGCTGCCCAATACTGTCACTATGGCGGTGTGTCCACTCACAGGATGAGTGGCGCTGCCCAATACTGTCACTATGGCGGTGTGTCCACTCACAGGATGAGTGGCGCTGCCCAATACTGTCACTATGGCGGTGTGTCCACTCACAGGATGAGTGGCGCTGCCCAATACTGTCACTATGGCGGTGTGTCCACTCACAGGATGAGTGGTGCTGCCCAATACTGTCACTATGGCGGTGTGTCCACTCACAGGATGAGTGGCGTTGCCCAATGCTGTCACTATGGCGGTGTGTCCACTCACAGGATGAGTGGCGCTGCCCAATACTGTCACTATGGCGGTGTGTCCACTCACAGGATGAGTGGCGCTGCCCAATACTGTCACTATGGCGGTGTGTCCACTCACAGGATGAGTGGCGCTGCCCAATACTGTCACTATGGCGGTGTGTCCACTCACAGGATGAGTGGCGCTGCCCAATAGATTCTCCCCCCTCGGGGCAAAATTAAAAAAAATACAAAACAGTGGGATGAAAGACGGCGCCATCAACACTAAAGTGATGATACACCTCACAAGACACACCAAGACCACAAACTTGCTGGTTCAGAACTGTGAAGACACACACAGTGTCCTGAGACGGGTGCAGTGTTGGGTCTCCTACCTTACAGTGCTACACAGTTGTGGAGGTGGTGCTTGTCGTGCTCAGTACTCATCACTGGGTGACGGGAACGGCGCCACAACTTTACTGTGCTCCGGGAAACAGGTGACGGCAGGTGATTTAGGCCAAGGAGCGGCCAGGACACATGTTGGCTGCAGCCAAGTGTCTTACTTCACTGTCCTAGGTCTGTCTCCCCGTCCGGCGACACATTATATCTTGTGGTGCAGTATCTGGTGCTCTCTACATTACAGCATGTGGTGGTGGACCAGCGGTCAACACCAGTCTCTGGGAGTATGGTGACCTCGGGTTATCGTGGCAGGTAACCTGGCTGATGAAGCATAAACTCTGTATGTCGTACAGGTTCGATGCCTTTCATACTAACTGTCATCAGAATATGGCGCTACCCAAGCACTCAGAATAAGCTGGGCGCTTGCATTGTTCTGCTTCTGCACAATGTTCCTGTGACTAATAACAGCTGGAAATGTCAGCAATAGGCTGTTTCTACAAGAAGGTTTGGCAATACAGCCTAAGCCACCGGACACGACACCATTAGTGCAATGCAACGTGACGAAGGTCTGGCGACTGTGTTCAATCCTACCATATAACTTGCAGAGTGCTTGTAAGCAGCCCCAGACGTCGCGGGTAATACCTTCTGGCCCTTGCAATTGCTATAATTGCACTGCCATGCAACACGGCTCCTGGCCCAGCATCCTGGCAATATTGCCTGATATAAATTGAAAGGAAGTAGGCCTACTTCCGAGATTAATCTCGGTAGATGGGAATATAACTACATATTAACCCTCCAGTGATAGATTGTGTTGTCACTCTATCAGGAATGAGAAGGGAACGCTTGGGTCAGGACCAGACTCCACCCTATAAGCGCAACTCTCATTATGTAGTGAGAAACACCTGCATATCTGTTTCATGTATACACACACCTGTTAGTGTACCACACACACACACCTCTTAGTGTACTCCTCACACACACACACACACCTGTTAGTGTACCCCTCACACACACACACCTGTTAGTGTACAACACACACCTGTTAGTGTACAACACACACACACACACACACACACACACACACACACACACACACACACACACACACACACACACACACACACACACACACACGGGTGGGAACCGGTGACTGAGCGGACAGAACACTGGACGCGTGATCCTGTGGTCCCGGGTTCGATCTCGGGCGTCGGCGAAAAACAATGGGTAGAGTTTCTTTCACCCTGATGCGCCTGTTACCTAGCAGTAAATAGGTACCTGGTAGTTAGTACCTGGTACCAGGAAGCAGCTGTCACGGGCTGCTTCCTGGTGTGTGTGTGTGTGTGTGTGTGTGTGTGTGTGTGTGTGTGTGTGTGTGTGTGTGTGTGTGTGTGTGTTGTGGAGAGAGAAAAAAATAGTAGTTTGTAACAGGTGATTGACAGTTGGGAGGCGGGCCGAAAGAGCAGAGCTTAACCCCCGCAAGCTCAACTAGGTAAATACAACTAGGTGAATACACACACATATATATATGTGTGTCTTATACAAAATGGGTGACAGACAAGAGGCACTGAACTACAGGCCAGTGTCTTTAACTTGTATACCATGCCAGGTGATGGAGAAGATCGTGAGAAAAAACCTAGTAACACATCTGGAGAGAAGGGACTTTGTGACAACCCATCAACATGGGTTCAGGGAGGGTAAATCTTGCCTTACAGGATTGATAGAATTCTACGATCAGGTGACAAAGATTAAGCAAGAGAAGGCTGGGCTGACAGCATTTTTTTGGAATGTCGGAAAGCCTTTGACACAGTACCGCATAAGAGGCTGATGCATCAGCTGGAGAGACAGGCAGGAGTAACTGGTAGGGCGCTCCAGTGGATAAGGGAGTACCTAAGCAATAGGAAGCAGAGAGTTACGGTGAGGGGTGAGACCTCAGATTGGCGTGAAGTCACCAGTGGAGTCCCACAGGGCTCTGTACTCGGTCCTATCTTGTTTCTGATATACGTAAATGATCTATCGGAGGGTATAGACCCATTTCTCTCAATGTTTGCTGACGACTCCAAAATTATGAGAAGTATTAGGACAGAGGAGGACTGCTTGAGGCTTCAAGACAACATAGACAAACTGAAGGAAGGGTTGAACAAATGGTTGTTAGAGTTTAACCCAAGCACATGTAATGTAATGAAGATAGGTGTAGGGAGCAGGAGGCCAGTTACAAGGTATCATTTGGGAGATGAAATTCTTCAAGAGTCAGAGAGAGAGAGAGAGAGAGAGAGAGAGAGAGAGAGAGAGAGAGAGAGAGAGAGAGAGAGAGAGAGAGAGAGAGAGAGAGAGAGAGAGAGAGAGAGAGAGAGAGAGACTTGGGGGTTGATATCGCGCCAGACCTGTCCCCTGAAGCCCATATGAAGAGGATGATATCAGCAGCATATGCCAGGTTGGCTAACATAAGAACGGCGTTTAGACACTTGTGCAAGGAATCATACAGAACTTTGTATACCACATATGTCAGGCCAATCCTGGAGTATGCGGCCCCAGCATGGAGTCCATATCTAGTCAGGCATAAGATTAAACTGGAAAAGGTTCAAAGGTTTGCCACCAAACTAGTACCCGAGGTGAGAGGTATGAGCTACGAGGAGAGACTACGGGAATTAAACCTCACGTCGATGGAAGATAGAAGAGTTAGGGGGGGTCATGATCACCACGTACAAAATTCTCAGAGGAATTGACAGGGTAGATAATGACAGGCTATTTAACACAAGGGGCACACGCACTAGGGGACACAGGTGGAAACCGAGTGCCCAAATGAGCATATGAGATATTAGAAAGATTTTTTTCAGTGTTACAGTAGTTGACAAATGGAATGCATTAAGAAATGATGTGGTGGAGGCTGACTCCATACACAGTTTCAAGTGTAGATATGATAGAGTTCAATAGGCTCAGGAACCTGTACACCTGTTGATTGACAGTTGAGAGGCAGGACCAAAGAGCCAGAGCTCAACCCCCGCAAGCACAATTAGGTGAGTACCTGTTAGTGCACCCCCCCCTCACACATCTATCAGAGTACCACACATATGTATCAAGAGCAACATGCCACACACACACATGTATCAAGAGCAACATGCCACACACACACATGTATCAAGAGCAACATGCCACACACACACACATGTATCAAGAGCAACATGCCACACACACACATGTATCAAGAGCAACATGCCACACACACACACATGTATCAGGAGCAACATGCCACACACACACACATGTATCAAGAGCAACATGCCACACACACACATGTACCAAGAGCAACATGCCACACACACACACACATGTATCAGGAGCAACATGCCACACACACACACATGTATCAAGAGCAACATGCCACACACACACACATGTATCAAGAGCAACATGCCACACACACACAAGTATCAAGAGCAACATGCCACACACACACACATGTATCAAGAGCAACATGTCACACACACATGTATCAAGAGCAACATGCCACACACACACATGTATCAAGAGCAACATGCCACACACACACATGTATCAAGAGCAACATGCCACACACACACATGTATCAAGAGCAACATGCCACACACACACACATGTATCAAGAGCAACATGCCACACACACACACATGTATCAAGAGCAACATGCCACACACACACACATGTATCAGGAGCAACATGCCACACACACAACGCCATATCTCCTCCCAGTCACCAGTAAACAAATCCCCCCCCCCGTCCTTCCCCACCCCCCCCCCCCGAACATTAGTATGTGTTGAGAATTTGTCAAGAGCTTCCACAAGCAGTCATTTGGCCGGGCGTGGTCCACCACAGCCCAAGGCTCTCAGAATATGAAGCCCCAATGCCACCGAGCGGGTTCAGTTACTCCCTGTGTGGTCAAGCCTGGGTACAGTTACCTCCTGCGTGGTCAAGCCTGGGTACAGTTACCTCCTGCGTGGTCAAGCCTGGGTACAGTTACCTCCTGTGTGGTCAAGCCTGGGTACAGTTACCCCCTGTGTGGTCAAGCCTGGGTACAGTTACCTCCTGTGTGGTCAAGCCTGGGTTCAGTTACTCCCTGTGTGGTCAAGCCTGGGTACAGTTACCTCCTGCGTGGTCAAGCCTGGGTACAGTTACCTCCTGTGTGGTCAAGCCTGGGTACAGTTACCTCCTGTGTGGTCAAGCCTGGGTACAGTTACCTCCTGTGTGGTCAAGCCTGGGTACAGTTACCTCCTGTGTGGTCAAGCCTGGGTACAGTTACCTCCTGTGTGGTCAAGCCTGGGTACAGTTACCTCCTGCGTGGTCAAGCCTGGGTACAGTTACCTCCTGTGTGGTCAAGCCTGGGTACAGTTACCTCGTGTGTGGTCAAGCCTGGGTACAGTTACCTCCTGTGTGGTCAAGCCTGGGTACAGTTACCTCGTGTGTGGTCAAGCCTGGGTACAGTTACCTCCTGTGTGGTCAAGCCTGGGTACAGTTACCTCCTGTGTGGTCAAGCCTGGGTACAGTTACCTCCTGTGTGGTCAAGCCTGGGTACAGTTACCTCCTGTGTGGTCAAGCCTGGGTACAGTTACCTCCTGTGTGGTCAAGCCTGGGTACAGTTACGTCCTGTGTGGTCAAGCCTGGGTACAGTTACCTCCTGTGTGGTCAAGCCTGGGTACAGTTACCTCCTGCGTGGTCAAGCCTGGGTACAGTTACCTCCTGTGTGGTCAAGCCTGGGTACAGTTACCTCCTGTGTGGTCAAGCCTGGGTACAGTTACCTCCTGTGTGGTCAAGCCTGGGTACAGTTACCTCCTGTGTGATCAAGCCTGGGTACAGTTACCTCCTGTGTGGTCAAGCCTGGGTACAGTTACCTCCTGTGTGGTCAAGCCTGGGTACAGTTACCTCCTGTGTGGTCAAGCCTGGGTACAGTTACCCCCTGTGTGGTCAAGCCTGGGTACAGTTACCTCCTGTGTGGTCAAGCCTGGGTACAGTTACCCTCTGTGTGGTCAAGCCTGGGTACAGTTACCCCCTGTGTGGTCAAGCCTGGGTACAGTTACCTCCTGTGTGGTCAGGCCTGGGTACAGTTACCTCCTGTGTGGTCAAGCCTGGGTACAGTTACCCCCTGTGTGGTCAAGCCTGGGTACAGTTACCTCCTGTGTGGTCAAGCCTGGGTACAGTTACCTCCTGTGTGGTCAAGCCTGGGTACAGTTACCCCCTGTGTGGTCAAGCCTGGGTACAGTTACCCCCTGTGTGGTCAATCCTGGGGTACAGTTACCCTCTGTGTGGTCAAGCCTGGGTACAGTTACCCTCTGTGTGGTCAAGCCTGGGTACAGTTACCCCCTGTGTGGTCAAGCCTGGGTACAGTTACCCTCTGTGTGGTCAAGCCTGGGTACAGTTACCCTCTGTGTGGTCAAGCCTGGGTACAGTTACCCTCTGTGTGGTCAAGCCTGGGTACAGTTACCTCCTGTGTGGTCAAGCCTGGGTACAGTTACCCCCTGTGTGGTCAAGCCTGGGTACAGTTACCCTCTGTGTGGTCTAGCCTGGGTACAGTTACCTCCTGTGTGGTCAAGCCTGGGTACAGTTACCTCCTGTGTGGTCAAGCCTGGGTACAGTTACCTCCTGTGTGGTCAAGCCTGGGTACAGTTACCTCCTGTGTGGTCAAGCCTGGGTTCAGTTACTCCCTGTGTGGTCAAGCCTGGGTACAGTTACCCTCTGTGTGGTCAAGCCTGAGTACAGTTACCCCCTGTGTGGTCAAGCCTGGGTACAGTTACCCCCTGTGTGGTCAAGCCTGGGTACAGTTACCCCCTGTGTGGTCAGGCCTGGGTACAGTTACCCCCTGTGTGGTCAAGCCTGGGTACAGTTACCCCCTGTGTGGTCAAGCCTGGGTACAGTTACCCCCTGTGTGGTCAAGCCTGGGTACAGTTACCCCCTGTGTGGTCAAGCCTGGGTACAGTTACCCTCTGTGTGGTCAAGCCTGGGTACAGTTACCCTCTGTGTGGTCAAGCCTGGGTACAGTTACCCCCTGTGTGGTCAAGCCTGGGTACAGTTACCTCCTGTGTGGTCAAGCATGGGTACAGTTACCTCCTGTGTGGTCAAGCCTGGGTACAGTTACCTCCTGTGTGGTCAAGCCTGGGTACAGTTACCCCCTGTGTGGTCAAGCCTGGGTACAGTTACTCCCTGTGTGGTCAAGCCTGGGTACAGTTACCCTCTGTGTGGTCAAGCCTGGGTACAGTTACTCCCTGTGTGGTCAAGCCTGGGTACAGTTACCTCCTGTGTGGTCAAGCCTGGGTACAGTTACCCCCTGTGTGGTCAAGCCTGGGTACAGTTACCTCCTGTGTGGTCAAGCCTGGGCACAGTTACCCCCCTGTGTGGTCAAGCCTGGGTACAGTTACCCTCTGTGTGGTCTAGCCTGGGTACAGTTACCATCTGTGTGGTCAAGCCTGGGTACAGTTACCTCCTGTGTGGTCAAGCCTGGGTACAGTTACCTCCTGTGTGGTCAAGCCTGGGTACAGTTACCCCCCTGTGTGGTCAAGCCTGGGTACAGTTACCCTCTGTGTGGTCTAGCCTGGGTACAGTTACCTCCTGTGTGGTCAGGCCTGGGTACAGTTACCTCCTGTGTGGTCAAGCCTGGGTACAGTTACCCCCTGTGTGGTCAAACCTGGGTACAGTTACCCCCTGTGTGGTCAAGCCTGGGTACAGTTACCCCCTGTGTGGTCAAGCCTGGGTACAGTTACCCCCTGTGTGGTCAAGCCTGGGTACAGTTACCCCCCTGTGTGGTCAAGCCTGGGTACAGTTACCCTCTGTGTGGTCAAGCCTGGGTACAGTTACCCCACTGTGTGGTCAAGCCTGGGGTACAGTTACCTCCTGTGTGGTCGAGCCTGGGTACAGTTACCACCCCTGTGTGGTCAAGCCTGGGTACAGTTACCCCCTGTGTGGTCAAGCCTGGGTACAGTTACCTCCTGTGTGGTCAAGCCTGGGTACAGTTACCTCCTGTGTGGTCAAGCCTTGGTACAGTTACCCTCTGTGTGGTCAAGCCTGGGTACAGTTACCTCCTGTGTGGTCAAGCCTGGGTACAGTTACTCCCTGTGTGGTCAAGCCTGGGTACAGTTACCACCCCTGTGTGGTCAAGCCTGGGTACAGTTACCACCCCTGTGTGGTCAAGCCTGGGTACAGTTACCCCCTGTGTGGTCAAGCCTGGGTACAGTTACCACCCCTGTGTGGTCAAGCCTGGGTACAGTTACCCCCTGTGTGGTCAAGCCTGGGTACAGTTACCCCCTGTGTGGTCAAGCCTGGGTACAGTTACCCCCTGTGTGGTCAAGCCTGGGTACAGTTACCCCCTGTGTGGTCAAGCCTGGGTACAGTTACCACCCTGTGTGGTCAAGCCTGGGTACAGTTACCACCCTGTGTGGTCAAGCCTGGTTACAGTTACCCTCTGTGTGGTCAAGCCTGGGTACAGTTACCCCACTGTGTGGTCAAGCCTGGGGTACAGTTACCCTCTGTGTGGTCAAGCCTGGGTACAGTTACCCCCTGTGTGATCAAGCCTGGGTACAGTTACCCCCTGTGTGGTCAAGCCTGGGTACAGTTACCTCCTGTGTGGTCAAGCCTGGGGTACAGTTACCCTCTGTGTGATCAAGCCTGGGTACAGTTACTCCCTGTGTGGTCAAGCCTGGGTACAGTTACCTCCTGTGTGGTCAAGCCTGGGGTACAGTTACCCTCTGTGTGGTCAAGCCTGGGTACAGTTACCCCCTGTGTGGTCAAGCCTGGGTACAGTTACCCCCTGTGTGGTCAAGCCTGGGTACAGTTACCTCCTGTGTGGTCAAGCCTGGGTACAGTTACCCCCCTGTGTGGTCAAGCCTGGGTACAGTTACCCTCTGTGTGGTCAAGCCTGGGTACAGTTACCCCCCTGTGTGGTCAAGCCTGGGTACAGTTACCCTCTGTGTGGTCAAGCCTGGGTACAGTTACCCCCTGTGTGGTCAAGCCTGGGTACAGTTACCTCCTGTGTGGTCAAGCCTGGGTACAGTTACCCCCTGTGTGGTCAAGCCTGGGTACAGTTACCCTCTGTGTGGTCAAGCCTGGGTACAGTTACCTCCTGTGTGGTCAAGCCTGGGTACAGTTACCTCCTGTGTGGTCAAGCCTGGGTACAGTTACCTCCTGTGTGGTCAAGCCTGGGTACAGTTACCTCCCTGTATGTAACTGATAACCATGATAGGTTACGTTAGGCTTGGACAGGATAGGTTAGAATTGATTAGGAAAGGCTAGGATGGTCAGAATAGGTTAGGTCGAGTTAAATGGCTAGAGACGTTTCCTTTCACCGAATGCGACTGTTCACCTTGCAATAAATGTATAAACAAGCAACTGCTATCAGGATGCATGCTTGAAAGGTCAGTAGTTCAGGCTGAGGAGGACCTGAATACAAGCCTAATATAAATAAATAATATACTATATATAAAAATATAATATGTAACAATGATAAAAAAAACATTGATCCAGGAATGCGGAAAAACCACATTTGAAAAATTGAGAAATTTCTGAACACGTTTTGGTCACAATTCGCCTTCAGAGGAAGATAGTGTCACTCTCTCTCTCTCTGGCGCTGGTGAAGGGGAAGTGAACCGAAAACGCGTTCAGCATTCTCTAAATTTTTCCAAATGTGGTTTTTCCGCATTCTTGGATCAATGTTTTTATGAACGTTGTTGCGCATATATTATTTGTTATAATTAATATATATATATATATATATATATATATATATATATATATATATATATATTGTGACGATAATCTCTTTCAAGAGAGATTGAGCCTGCTCTTCCCTACACATTTACGTCATTCAAGTACAAGATACTATATTGAAGATTCGTCCACCAGTATCGCCAAACGTTTTGCCCAGGAAGCAAAGCGTACCATGCACCACCCGACACACCGGCTACCGCCCGCCGTCAACCAGCAAACAACTCATTCTCCGCCTGCCTGTTGCTGATTGGCTGGTGTGTCGCCGCACCTGCACTCACGCCACTACACGAGTCGACGTCTGGGCCAGCAGCACGCCGTCTCCTCAGAATATCCCTGTGCTCCTTGGAGTTGACATCTCTCTATAGTAGACTAAGCCCTGGCTGTCGTGTACTAAGGGAGGTGGCAGCTTGAAGCCAGTATTCTCAGCACCTGACCTCACTTATTTGATTTATATTACTTGCACTTACTTGTCTTAGAGTAACTTTTCATTGCCAGTAATTATTCATGTTTTGTTTGTTGACTTGTTTTGAATTTTACGAGATTGTCTTTATTCATATCTTGTCGTCTAGAGTAATTAAAATTTCATTGTTTATACTTTGTGTTTTGTGTGTCTTCCCATTACCTTACCACAGACAAAAGGACAAACTTCTCTTTTTTTTTTTTTGTTATGTGACGAGGCCCTGCCCCCAGCTTTTGAAACAGCCGAACACCAACACTTTACCGTCACAATATATATATATATATATATATATATATATATATATATATATATATATATATATATATATATGTCGTACCTAGTAGCCAGAACTCACTTCTCAACCTACTATGCAAGGCCTGATTTGCCTAATAAGCGAAGTTTTACTGAATTAATATATTTTCTCAAATTTTTTTCTTATGAAATGATAAAGCTACCCATTTCATTATGTATGAGGTCAATTTTTTTTTATTGGAGTTAAAATTAATGTAGATATATGACCGAACCTAACCAACCCTACCTAACCTAACCTAACCTATCTTTATAGGTTAGGTTAGGTTAGGTAGAAGAAAACGTTAGGTTAGGTTAGGTTAGGTAGGTTAGGTAGTCGAAAAAACATTAATTCATGAAAACTAGGCTTATTAGGCAAATCGGGCCTTGCATAGTAGGCTAAGAAGTGAGTTCTGGCTACTAGGTACGACACATATATATATATATATATATATATATATATATATATATATATATATATATATATATTATATATATATATATATAGCAATCGAGGAGGTCCTGGATGCAAAAATCACTGATCTAAAGAGAATGCTGGACAGGATTGACATGATTGATGCCCATGATGCTCTCTTTCTCCTCACAAAATGCCTGTCTCTCCCTAAGTTGATCTACTTTCTGAGATGTTCTCCATCCTACAATAGTCCTAAGTTAAATGTGTATGACACCCTTCTGAGGTCCATGCTGGTGAAAGTCCTGAACCTGCCATTGGACGACTCTCAGTGGGAGCAAGCAGCCCTCCCTGTAAGACTCGGCGGCCTTGGTGTCCGCACGGCCTCCCAGATTGCTCTACCAGCCTTCCTTTCCTCCTCCCACGCATCGCACGACCTCGTCAGAGATATCTTACCTGCAACCCTGAGAGATTCAGTAGGAATACACGATCCTGCTTTCACTGAATGTTCAAATCAGTGGGATATTCTTGCAGCCCCAGCAACCATTATAGAGCCAACAAAACATCACAAACAGTCCGGCTGGGACCACCCTCTAGTGGAAAAAGTAGCTGATGCCACGCTCAGCGCCGCAACATCAGACAAGGAGAAAGCCCGCCTCAGAGCAGTGCGTGCCCCCCATGAAGGAGACTTCCTCCTGGCAGTACCCATGTCAGCAATGGGAACGCGCCTAGATCCAGAATACCTTCGTGTAGCAGTGGCCCTCCGCCTTGGTGCCCAATTCACACTGAATACAAGTGTATTTGCAACAGGGTGGAAGCAGACCAATACGGACTGCATGGGTTGCATTGCGGAAGCACAAAGGGCTGGCATGCAAGACACAACGAGGTCAATGACATCATCAAGAGAAGCCTCGTCTCAGCTAGATGCCCAGCAGAGAGAGAACCTCGCATCCTAGGGGACCAAAACCCGGATTTCCCCGCACTTCGCCCTGATGGCATCACCATATACTCCTGGAAGGAGGGTAGACAGTTGGTGTGGGACTACACATGTGTATCCACCCTGGCTGACACCTATGTACACTTCGGAGCTGATCAAGCAGGTGGGGCGGCCAACCACAGGGAAACAGCAAAATCACTCGAGTACAGGCGTCTGGAAGGTCAATACCTCTTTATTCCCATAGCGTCTGAGACGCATGGCCCCTGGGGCAAGAGTGCCTTGGGATTTCTCAAGGAATTGGGCTCTAAACTCATTGACGTCACCAGAGACCCAAGGGCTTCCAGTTTTTTGTTTCAGTGTCTCAGTGTGGCGATCCAGAGGGAAAATGCTTGCTGCGTCCTCGGTTCCTGTACGGAAGCGGAGGAGCTTCAAGAGATCCATAACCTTTAGGCATATTTTGTATCAACCAATGTATGTCTTGTAACCTTTAAATACACAATAAAACAAAAATATATATTTATTTATATTTATCTGGCCAGAGTTAATAGGTATATGAAGAGGGAAGCACAAGCTTAGTCAGATATAGGGAATTTCTGGCTTCACAAGCACCAGGCTGTCTAAGACCATTTAAGGGGCCGCCCTAGGTGGGTGGCCCAGCTATATATAATGAACCTGGCCATATGATGGGTCAAGCCATATGATGGGTCAAGCCATAGAGTGGGTCAAGGAATTAGGGGGGGTGGGTGGAAACACCCAGGGTGGAGAGGTGAGGTGGTAGAGATCTTTGAAGCCATGTTGAGTAGAGTGACGGTCGGGAGTAGATAGGAGAAGTGGATAGATAGAGGCGCGGACGCAAAGTGGATAGTGGTTGAATCTGATGGTGGTCACTGTGATGAGTTAGGTTTCACGTCCGGTGGAAGAACAGGTTGACGGTGGCCACCACACAACCACTAACCAGCTACCACTCTACCCAAGCCTCACTCGTCAAATAAGGAATGATGCTGAAGTCAGAGAGAGAGAGAGAGCATCTATACAAGGAGATGAACCCACCACCTTAAAGTCTCGCATGTTATTATGCAATTATTAGACTTTAAATTATATATGAAGGTGAATTTAAGACTTTCTGGGGATAATATACATTTGTGGCATGATATGTAAGTATATTTCTGCTACAATAAAAGTGGGTTAGAGTTTTTATCTTGAATTAATCACTTGTTGTTTTCTGAGAGTACAATACTTACATGATTGTTGGGGAGCCCTTCAGTATACCTGGCCAGTATCTGTACACTCCTGGTATTCAGTACATTCATACTCTTGGTACCTGTGGTTGCTCCTGGTACCTGTGAGAGCCTCCTGGTACTTGTGGGGGGCTCCTGGTACCTGTGTGGGGGCCTCCTGGTACCTGTGTGGGTGCCTCCTGGTACCTGTGTGGGTGCCTCCTGGTACCTGTGTGAGAGCCTCCTGGTACCTGTGTGGGTGCCTCCTGGTACCTGTGAGAGCCTCCTGGTATTTGTGGGGGTCTCCTGGTACCTGTGAGAGCCTCCTGGTACTTGTGGGGGTCTCCTGGTACCTGTGGGGTGCCTCCTGGTACCTGTGTGGGTGCCTCCTGGTACTTGTGGGGGTCTCCTGGTACCTGTGGGGTGCCTCCTGGTACCTGTGTGGGTGCCTCCTGGTACCTGTGTGGGTGCCTCCTGGTACCTGTGTGGGTGCCTCCTGGTACCTGTGTGGGGGCCTCCTGGTACCTGTGGGGGCCTCCTGGTACCTGTGGGGGCACCTGGTATCTGTGGGGGCCTGCTGGTACCTGTGGGGGCCTCCTGGTACCTGTGGGGGCACCTGGTATCTGTGGGGGCCTGCTGGTACATGTGGGGGCCTCCTGGTACCTGTAGGGGTCTTCCTGGTACCTGTGGGGGGCCTCCTGGTACCTGTAGGGGGCTCCTAGTACCTGTAGGGGGCTCCTAGTACCTGTAGGGGTCTTCTTGGTACCTGTGGGGGGCCTCCTGGTACCTGTAGGGGTCTTCCTGGTACCTGTGGGGGGCCTCCTGGTACCTGTAGGGGGCTCCTGGTACCTGTGGGGGGTCTCCTGGTACCTGTGGGGGCCTCCTGGTACCTGTGGGGTCCTCCTGGTACCTGTGAGAGGGCTCCTGGTACCTGTGGGTACCTCTTGGTACCTTTGGGTACCTCCAGGTACCTGTGGGGGCCTCCTGGTACCTGTGGTAACGGTAGCTCCCAGCTAAAGTTCAGAGGAAAATACATTATAATAATAATAATAATAATAATAATAATAATAATAATAATTCATTGTGTCAGGGGACAGGCAGCCATGTTATATATACAGGACCAGTGGACAGGTCCTGACCACACAGGACCCAACAGGACCATTGTGAAGACCGTAAGAAACTGTCTTAAGAATGCCGTTAACATAGTTGATACATTGGCCGTTAAGAGGGCGCGAGTGGCGCGTCTCCGCAACAATTAGAGCGTTGCTTACCAACCACAGTTGTGGTAATGTGCCTGTCAATCACCATTTCCAACTTTGGGCAACAGAAACCTAACAAAACGGCTTCGCTCACAAGCCCTTGAGAATGAACACGGTAAACTATGGTCTGGTTAGCTGTCTGTGTTTTTTCCTGTGTTTAAACAAGGCTTTACGGCTAATGGGGTGGTTCGCGACTGGACGGGTGAGCGCACTACAGGCTGACAAGATGAAGGGAAGGCAAGTGCCTTAATAAATGGCTTTCAACGTGAAGGAAAGCTACTTACCGTCCTCGTCCAAGACGAACAACCTTTTCCCTGCTGTTTTACGAACTCCAACACGTATAACCTACATTAGACACGAACGCAGCGGTATGCAGCGCTCACACACTCTTGTGCATGTTATCAGAAATAATGCGCACTATATCGGTCACACTGGGTGGGAGATGGGGCACACTGCACCCCGTACACCAACTTGACACAAGTGTGAACCCTCTTACCCAACAACCTACCCCCTCCTTACTCCTCCCCTTGCACCCTAATACCCCCCACTCAAGCGTGAACACCCCACAACATTGCCCTGCAAGAATACTACCCCCGCCCCTCCCCCCCCCTGGACCACAACCACTCTTAAAACAGTAACGGTCTAGACCAAGGGTCCAGATAGCCAAATTCGCACATGATGCCATTAGTCCTACCTGTGTGCTCCTCCGGCAGCATCCCCAGCATCCGGGAGATTGATACCTCGACTCACGGGAGATAAAAGACCCAAAATGATCCCAAGGAATTCTGTGTTCCGTGCCTATCACCGGCCTCATCTGAGCGGCCTCCCCTTCATTTAAATAACATGTTATGCTCCCCCAAACATCTTTTCCCTGAAGAATTTGTCTTGTAGGCAAATCACGTATAAAAAGTGATCAAATAATTAAGTGAAATTGTAATGAGATAGAAATGAAAGCCTGAATACAATTATCTATAAAAAAAATTGTAGATCTGACGGTAGCCCGCTAGAAGGAAAAAAAAATGCTTAAGCCGTCTCATTAAAATCAGGCCATTCGTTGAAAAGATAAAGATCAGGAACCTCTCAACCAATCACAGTCCAGGAAAGGCGTAAAAGGAAAAAAAAGTGGAGCAGCTCCCCTATGTTAATGAGGGTCCATGAAACCAGTCCTTAGCTCCCCTGTGAACAGAATTGGTCTTTAGGTCGGGGAGATTGTGATCGAATCCCGCCAGTGTTAGCTGGCTGGCAGGCGTGTACACCCCCTACTGCCTCTCACACACCACCACTGGCACAGCACCACAGGCACAGCACCACAGGCACAGCACCACAGGCACAGCACCACAGGCACAGCACCAGAGACACAGCACCAGAGGCACAGCACCACAGGCACAGCACCACAGGCACAGCACCACAGGCACAGCACCACAGGCACAGCACCACAGGCACAGCACCAGAGGCACAGCACCACAGGCACAGCACCAGAGGCACAGCACCAGAGGCACAGCACCAGAGGCACAGCACCACAGGCACAACACCAGAGGCACAACACCAGAGGCACAGCACCAGAGGCACAGCACCAGAGGCACAGCACCACAGGCACAGCACCACAGGCACAGCACCACAGGCACAGCACCACAGGCACAGCACCACAGGCACAGCACCAGAGGCACAGCACCAGAGGCACAGCACCAGAGGCACAGCACCACAGGCACAGCACCAGAGGCACAGCACCACAGGCACAGCACCAGAGGCACAGCACCAGAGGCACAGCACCAGAGGCACAGCACCACAGGCACAGCACCACAGGCACAGCACCAGAGGCACAGCACCACAGGCACAGCACCACAGGCACAGCACCAGAGGCACAGCAACACAGGCACAGCACCACAGGCACAGCACCACACACACCACCACCACACACACACACCAGGCCCAGAGGGGCCTCGTAGCCTGGTGGATAGCGCGCAGGACTCGTAATTCTGTGGCGCGGGTTCGATTCCCGCACGAGGCCGAAACAAATGGGCAAAGTTTCTTTCACCCTAAGTGCCCCTGTTACCTAGCAGTATATAGGTACCTGGGAGTTAGTCAGCTGTCACGGGCTGCTTCCTGGGGTGTGTGTGTGTGGTGTGGAAAAAAAAAATAAAAAAATAAAGTAGTTAGTAAACAGTTGATTGACAGTTGAGAGGCGGGCCGAAAGAGCAAAGCTCAACCCCCGCAAAAACACAACTAGTAAACACAACTAGTAAACACACCACCACACACACACACACACACACACACACACCACCACACACACACAGCACCACACACACACTACCACATACACGCTGCAGGAATGGTCGAACAAATGGCTGTTAGAGTTTAACCCAAGCAAATGTAATGTAATGAAGATAGGAGTAGGAAGCAGGAGACCAGATACAAGGTACCATTTGCGAGATGAAATACTTCAAGAGTCAGAGAGAGAGAAAGACCTGGGGGTTGATATCACACCAGACCTGTCCCCTGAAGCTCATATCAAGAGGATAATAACAGCAGCATATGCCAGGTTGGCTAACATAAGAACGGCCTTTTGAAACTTGTGTAAGGAATCTTTCAGAACATTATATACCACATATGTCAGACCAATCCTGGAGTATGCGGCTCCAGCATGGAGTCCATATCTAGTAAAGCATAACACTAAACTGGAAAAGGTTCAAAGGTTTGCCACCAGACTAGTACCCGAGCTGAGAGGTATGAGCTACGAGGAGAGACTACGGGAATTAAACCTCACTTCGTTGGAAGACAGAAGAGTTAGGGGGGACATGATCACCACATTCAAGATTCTCAAGGGAATCGACAGGGTTGATAAAGACAGGCTATTTAACACACGGGGCACACGCACTAGGGGACACAGGTGGAAACTGAGTGCCCAAATGAGCCACAGAGATATTAGAAAGTACTTTTTTAGTGTCAGAGTGGTTAACAGATGGAATGCATTAGGCAGTGATGTGGTGGAGGCTGACTCCATACACAGTTTCAAGTGTAGATAAGATAGAGCCCAGTAGGCTCAGGAACCTGTACACCAGTTGATTGACGGTTGAGAGGCGGGACCAAAGAGCCAGAGCTCAGCCCCCGCAAGCACAACTAGGTGAGTACACACACCACCACACACACAGCACCACACACAGAGCACCACACACACACCACCACCACACACACACACACACACACACCACCACCACACACACCACCACACACACACACACCACCACACACACACACACCACCACTCACACACACACACACACACCACCACACACACACACACACCACCACACACACACACACACACCACCACACACACACACACACACCACCACACACACACACGCACACCACCACACACACACACACACCACCACACACACACACACACCACAACGCACACACACCACCACACACACACACCACACACACACCACCACACACACACACACACACACACACCACCACACACACACACATCACCACACACACACACACACACACCACCACCACACACACACGCACACCACCACACACACACACACACCACCACACACACACACACACCACAACGCACACACACCACCACACACACACACACACCACACACACACACACCACCACACACACACACACCACCACACACACACACACCACCACACACACACACACACACACCACCACACACACACACACACACACACCACCACACACACACACATCACCACACACACACACACACACACCACGACACACACACACACCACCACACACACACACCACCACTCACACACACACCACCACCACACACACACACACCACCACACACACACACACACCACCACACACACACACACACACCACACACACACACCACCACACACACACACACACACACACCACCACACAAGTGTGGTGGTGTGTGGCTATAGGCCCAGATGGAATCTCCCCTTGGGTTCTAAAGGAAGGAGCAAGAGAACTGAGCCTACCACTCTCCATAGTGTATAACAAATCACTGGCAACAGGGGAACTGCCAGATATTTGGAAAGCAGCTAACGTAGTCCCGATATACAAGAAAGGGGATAGACAGGAGGCACTGAACTACAGGCCAGTGTCCCTAACCTGCATACCATGCAAGCTGATGGAGAAGATTGTGCGAAAAAAACTAGTTGAGCATCTGGAGCGAAGGAACTTTGTAACACAGCATCAACATGGGTTCAGGGATGGCAGGTCCTGCCTCACAGGGTTACTTGAATTCTACGACCAGGCAACAAAAATAAGGCAAGAAAGAGAAGGGTGGGCAGACTGCATATTTTTGGATTGTCAGAAAGCCTTTGATACAGTGCCACACAAGAGGCTAGTGCGAAAGTTGGAGATGCAGGCTGGAGTGAGAGGGAAGGTACTCCGGTGGATAGAGGAGTACCTAAGCAACAGGAGACAACGAGTCTGTGTGAGGGGTGAGGTCTCAGATTGGCGAGACGTCACAAGTGGAGTTCCGCAGGGGTCAGTCCTTGGACCTATACTGTTTCTGGTATATGTAAATGATCTCCCAGAGGGTATAGATTCGTTCCTCTCAATGTTTGCCGACGATGCAAAAATTATGAGGAGGATTGAAACAGAGGATGATAGTAGGAGGCTACAAGATGACCTGGATAGACTGAGTGAATGGTCCAACAAATGGCTGTTGAAGTTCAACCCGAGTAAATGCAAAGTAATGAAACTAGGCAGTGGAAACAGGAGGCCAGGCACAGGATACAGAATAGGAGATGAAGTACTTAATGAAACAGACAGAGAGAAAGATCTAGGAGTTGATATCACACCAAACCTGTCTCCTGAAGCCCACATAAAGAGAATAACGTCTGCGGCATATGCGAGGCTGGCTAACATCAGAACGGCGTTCAGGACCCTGTGTAAGGAATCATTCAGAATCTTGTACACCACATATGTAAGACCAATCCTGGAGTATGCGGCCCCAGCATGGAGCCCGTACCTTGTCAAGCACAAGACGAAGCTGGAAAAAGTCCAAAGGTATGCTACTAGACTAGTCCCAGAACTAAGAGGCATGAGTTATGAGGAAAGGCTGCGGGAAATGCACCTTACGACACTGGAAGACAGAAGAGTAAGGGGGGACATGATCACAACCTACAAAATCCTCAGGGGAATCGACCGGGTAAACAAGGATGAACTATTCAACACTGGTGGGACGCGAACAAGGGGACACAGGTGGAAGCTGAGTACCCAAATGAGCCACAGAGACGTTAGAAAGAACTTTTTCAGTGTCAGAGTAGTTAGTAAATGGAATGCATTAGGCAGTGATGTGGTGGAGGCTGACTCCATACACAGTTTCAAGTGTAGATATGATAGAGCCCAGTAGGCTCAGGAACCTGTACACCAGTTGATTGACGGTTGAGAGGCGGGACCAAAGAGCCAGAGCTCAACCCCCGCAAGCACAATTAGGTGAGTACAATTAGGTGAGTACACACACACACACACACCACCACACACACCACCACCACACACACACACACACACACTACCACACACACCACCACCACACACACACACACCACCACACACACCACCACCACACACACACACACACACACCACCACACACACCACCACCACACACACACACACACACACACACACACACACACACACACACACTACCACACACACCACCACACACACACACCACCACCACACACACACACCACCACCACACACACACCACCACACACACACACCACCACACACACACACCACCACACACACACACCACCACACACACCATCACCACACACACACCACCACCACACACACACACCACCACACACACCACCACCACCACACACACACCACCACACACACCACCACCACCACACACACACCACCACACACACACACACACCACCACCACACACACACACCACCACACACACACACCACCACCACACACACACACCACCACACACACACACCACCACACACACACACCACCACACACACACACCACCACACACACACACCACCACACACACACACCACCACACACACACCACCACACACACCACCACCACACACACCACCACACACACACACACCACCACACACACACACACCACCACACACACACCAC
>NC_091171.1:3402793-3420293 GCF_040958095.1 Procambarus clarkii
GATGGTCGTGTACCGTCGTGAGGTAATGTGAGGATGGTCGTGTACCGTCGTGAGGTAATGTGAGGATGGTCGTGTACCGTCGTGTGGTAGTGTGAGGATGGTCGTGTACCGTCGTGAGGTAATGTGAGGATGGAAGTGTACCGTCGTGAGGTAATGTGAGGATGGAAGTGTACCGTCGTGAGGTAATGTGAGGATGGTCGTGTACCGTCGTGTGGTAGTGTGAGGATGGTCGTGTACCGTCGTGAGGTAATGTGAGGATGGTCGTGTACCGTCGTGAGGTAATGTGAGGATGGAAGTGTACCGTCGTGAGGTAATGTGAGGATGGAAGTGTACCGTCGTGAGGTAATGTGAGGATGGTCGTGTACCGTCGTGTGGTAGTGTGAGGATGGTCGTGTACCGTCGTGTGGTAGTGTGAGGATGGTCGTGTACCGTCGTGTGGTAGTGTGAGGATGGTCGTGTACCGTCTTGAGGTAGTGTGAGGATGGTCGTGTACCGTCGTGAGGTAGTGTGAGGATGGTCGTGTACCGTCGTGTGGTAGTGTGAGGATGGTCGTGTACCGTCGTGTGGTAATGTGAGGATGGTCGTGTACCGTCGTGTGGTAGTGTGAGGATGGTCGTGTACCGTCGTGAGGTAATGTGAGGATGGTCGTGTACCGTCGTGTGGTAGTGTGAGGATGGTCGTGTACCGTCGTGAGGTAATGTGAGGATGGTCGTGTACCGTCGTGAGGTAGTGTGAGGATGGTCGTGTACCGTCGTGAGGTAATGTGAGGATGGTCGTGTACCGTCGTGAGGTAATGTGAGGATGGTCGTGTACCGTCGTGAGGTAGTGTGAGGATGGTCGTGTACCGTCGTGTGGTAGTGTGAGGATGGTCGTGTACCGTCGTGAGGTAATGTGAGGATGGTCGTGTACCGTCGTGTGGTAGTGTGAGGATGGTCGTGTACCGTCGTGAGGTAATGTGAGGATGGTCGTGTACCGTCGTGAGGTAGTGGGAGGATGGTCGTGTACCGTCGTGTGGTAGTGTGAGGATGGTCGTGTACCGTCGTGTGGTAGTGTGAGGATGGTCGTGTACCGTCGTGAGGTAATGTGAGGATGGAAGTGTACCGTCGTGAGGTAATGTGAGGATGGAAGTGTACCGTCGTGAGGTAATGTGAGGATGGTCGTGTACCGTCGTGAGGTAATGTGAGGATGTCGTGTACCGTCGTGAGGTAATGTGAGGATGGTCGTGTACCGTCGTGAGGTAATGTGAGGATGGTCGTACCGTCGTCGTCTCAGGTAGTTACCAGCACTCAGAGATTTACTAATTGGTGATATAAGTGACACTCTTCACCAGCCGCCGTGATCAAGCAACCTGTTCTCTCCAGAAATACAGCGCATTTGACTTCAAAATCCTGAACTGACAAAATATGATGTAATATACAATTACATAATATTTTGTACTCTCTCAATGTATTATAAGTGACGACCATTGGCTGGTACTTTGAGAGAGAGAATTAAGAAAAGATCTGAATTCTAATCCTAATTCTAATTAGGATTAGAATTTAGGCACCATTGGTGAATGCTAATGCTATGTGAGTATCTTTACTGAGACACTACATCATGTATACTGAGTTACACTGAGTTATACATCTGTTATACTGAGTGCTGGGGATATCCTCCCCGGGTGCTGGGGATATCCTCCCCGGGTGCTGGGGATATCCTCCCCGGGTGCTGGGAATATCCTCCCCGGGTGCTGGGGATATCCTCCCCGGGTGCTGGGGATATCCTCCCCGGGTGCTGGGGGATATCCTCCCCGGGTGCTGGGGATATCCTCCCCGGGTGCTGGGAATATCCTCCCCGGGTGCTGGGGATATCCTCCCCGGGTGCTGGGAATATCCTCCCCGGGTGCTGGGGATATCCTCCCCGGGTGCTGGGGGATATCCTCCCCGGGTGCTGGGGATATCCTCCCCGGGTGCTGGGGATATCCTCCCCGGGTGCTGGGAATATCCTCCCCGGGTGCTGGGGATATCCTCCCCGGGTGCTGGGGGATATCCTCCCCGGGTGCTGGGGATATCCTCCCCGGGTGCTGGGAATATCCTCCCCGGGTGCTGGGGAATATCCTCCCCGGGTGCTGGGGATATCCTCCCCGGGTGCTGGGAATATCCTCCCCGGGTGCTGGGAATATCCTCCCCGGGTGCTGGGAATATCCTCCCCGGGTGCTGGGAATATCCTCCCCGGGTGCTGGGGGATATCCTCCCCGGGTGCTGGGGATATCCTCCCCGGGTGCTGGGAATATCCTCCCCGGGTGCTGGGAATATCCTCCCCGCGTGCTGGGAAATATCCTCCCCGAGTGCTGGGGATATCCTCCCCGGGTGCTGGGAATATCCTCCCCGGGTGCTGGGAATATCCTCCCCGCGTGCTGGGAAATATCCTCCCCGCGTGCTGGGAATATCCTCCCCGAGTGCTGGGAAATATCCTCCCCGCGTGCTGGGAAATATCCTCCCCGAGTGCTGGGAAATATCCTCCCCGAGTGCTGGGGAATATCCTCCCCGGGTGCTGGGAATATCCTCCCCGGGTGCTGGGAATATCCTCCCCGCGTGCTGGGAATATCCTCCCCGGGTGCTGGGGAATATCCTCCCCGGGTGCTGGGAATATCCTCCCCGGGTGCTGGGAATATCCTCCCCGGGTGCTGGGAATATCCTCCCCGCGTGCTGGGAATATCCTCCCCGGGTGCTGGGAATATCCTCCCCGGGTGCTGGGAATATCCTCCCCGGGTGCTGGGAATATCCTCCCCGCGTGCTGGGAATATCCTCCCCGGGTGCTGGGGAATATCCTCCCCGGGTGCTGGGAATATCCTCCCCGCGTGCTGGGAATATCCTCCCCGGGTGCTGGGGAATATCCTCCCCGGGTGCTGGGAATATCCTCCCCGCGTGCTGGGAATATCCTCCCCGCGTGCTGGGAATATCCTCCCCGGGTGCTGGGGATATCCTCCCCGGGTGCTGGGGATATCCTCCCCGGGTGCTGGGGAATATCCTCCCCGGGTGCTGGGGATATCCTCCCCGGGTGCTGGGAATATCCTCCCCGGGTGCTGGGAATATCCTCCCCGCGTGCTGGGGATATCCTCCCCGGGTGCTGGGGATATCCTCCCCGGGTGCTGGGGAATATCCTCCCCGGGTGCTGGGGATATCCTCCCCGGGTGCTGGGGATATCCTCCCCGAGTGCTGGGAATATCCTCCCCGGGTGCTGGGGATATCCTCCCCGGGTGCTGGGAATATCCTCCCCGGGTGCTGGGAATATCCTCCCCGCGTGCTGGGGATATCCTCCCCGGGTGCTGGGGAATATCCTCCCCGAGTGCTGGGAATATCCTCCCCGGGTGCTGGGAATATCCTCCCCGCGTGCTGGGAATATCCTCCCCGGGTGCTGGGAATATCCTCCCCGCGTGCTGGGAATATCCTCCCCGGGTGCTGGGGAATATCCTCCCCGGGTGCTGGGAATATCCTCCCCGGGTGCTGGGAATATCCTCCCCGCGTGCTGGGGATATCCTCCCCGGGTGCTGGGAATATCCTCCCCGCGTGCTGGGAATATCCTCCCCGCGTGCTGGGGATATCCTCCCCGGGTGCTGGGGATATCCTCCCCGGGTGCTGGGGAATATCCTCCCCGGGTGCTGGGGATATCCTCCCCGGGTGCTGGGGATATCCTCCCCGGGTGCTGGGGATATCCTCCCCGGGTGCTGGGGATATCCTCCCCGGGTGCTGGGGATATCCTCCCCGGGTGCTGGGGAATATCCTCCCCGGGTGCTGGGGATATCCTCCCCGGGTGCTGGGGATATCCTCCCCGGGTGCTGGGGATATCCTCCCCGGGTGCTGGGGAATATGCTCCCCGAGTGCCCCTCTCCGTAATAGTACACCCCGCCACTCCTGGCATCTTTGGCATACCTGGCATGTCCCTCGTCTTGCAACACCAGTGATCCGGTTCGAATCTTCCCCCTGAGTGTTTTCCCCGGGTGTTGTTAAGACGGAGCCGCCGGGCACTCGTCCGAGACTAATGGTCTCATTGTTGCTGTTGTGTTATTAGACTCGTCCTCCGAGCGTGGCACTCTGTGAGATATTGAGTGTGCGTGCGTGCGTGTGCTCCTCATTGTTGGCATTCTTAATTATCACGCACGCACGCACGCACGCACGCACGCCGGAGTAACCGGAGCTGTGGTGTTGGTGGCTGTGAGCACTACACGGGTAGTGCAGTGTACTGGTTACCTTACCTTGAGGTGCTTCCGGGGCTTAGCGTCCCCGCGGCCCGGTCGTCGACCAGGTCTCCTACTGTAGTGATGATGAGGTGAAAGTCAGTTAATGTATGTAGGGTCTCGGTGGAACAGTCGGGTTCTTGACTCACGATCGAGATTTCCGGGTTGGAATCTCGGGAGGGATGGAAATGCTTGGGCGCATTCGCATCACCTAATACCTCTGTTCACCTATTAGAAGTAGATATTCAGGAGTTTGTCAGCTTGTTGTCGGGGTTCCATCCTGGACGGGGTCGGTAATTCGACTTTGGGATGGGGGGACCTTGATGTAAGCCTAACGCCTAATAAATACACTCTGGCTACCTGTCCCCCGACACAATGAATTATTATGTGATATATGCTGATAATCAAAATAGAAATACAAATTATGGTGTTTGTCCCTATGTATAAATCACCAGATGGAAACCTGCAAAACACACACACACACACACACACACACACACACACACACACACACACACACACACACACACACACACACACACACACACACACACACACACACACACACAAGAGGATGTGACTGAGACACAATTCTTCGGGAAATTAACAATGTTTAAAATTAAACAAAAGTTTACAGTTCATTTCAGTAGGAGAGAGAATTTATGAAAGCTTAAACGAGATGTTGGACAAAGCTGTTGGAATATATCAGAGATATACTCTGCTGTGAGTATGATGTTGGAATATATCAGAGATATACTCTGCTGTGAGTATGATATATAATGAACCAAACAACGAGGTTGTAGAAACCAACTCAACTGAAAATACTGCAATTTTATATAATATATTAGACCAGGAGTCAATCCATTAGATGATATGGTAGGTGGAGTTTGATCCTGCCGGCACAAATAGGCCAGTTGATCCTGCCACACACACACATGTGAGCGTGTGTAGGGTCACAGGTGTACACACAGCGCTTAGTGAGGCACGCTATACTGTCCGTCCGGCTGGGGGTCAGATCATTACTTATTCCTGCCTTCAAATCCCTGTGAGTTTCTTAGTGTAAGAGGTTGAGTATTTTGTGCTAGAGAAGTGTGTGTATTTACCTTGTTCACCTAGTTGTGCTTGGGGGGTTAGAGCTCTGCTCTTTGGGCCCGCCTCTCAACTGTCAATCAATCAACTCTTACTAACTACTATTTTTTTCCATACACACATCCCCAGGAGGCAGCCCGTAACAGCTGTCTAACTCCCAAGTACCTATTTACTGCTAGGTGAACAAGTGCATCAGGGTGAAAGAAATTCTGCCCATTTTTGTTTTCCGCCGGCGCCTGGAATCGAACCCCGGTCCTCAGGCGCCTCAATATGGTCGGAGTCCTGTTGCCTCTCCAAGGCTCAACTCGTCACGTTAAGGACCAACTCTGCCGGTCCTGGCGAGAGCGTCCAAGGTCACAACCTTCCCGTCTGAAGTCTATCCGAACAGTGAGCCGGGCTCTAGCTCCCTGGGGCAGTGTTACGGCCCTACTGAGACGCAACCGGGTTCTTCTCTGATGGTAGTAGAGTTTGGGAATCCGGCCCCAAGTTAGTAGAGGCTTTCAAGGGGTGTGTTCCGTAACGCAAGTAAAACTAAAGGGGGAGGGATACAAATGTTCCAGTTTTTCCGATATATTTACCACCACCATATATAAATAAATAACAGTCGCACGCGGGGATTATTACTACACTTATGTACAGTTGCATCTTCCTCCGAAGACACTGGATGCTCAACGATGCTCTGGGTAGCCCTGGTTCCTTCTTCCGTGTCCCACGATGAATCCACTATGACTATGACGAATCTACCCTGGCCACAGGCCAGCCAAATCACAGTCCCACTGGGTGCTTCGTCGTGGAGGCCTTCAACCACAATCCAGCCTGTAGCTGGCAGGTACCGATCAGCTCCGCTGTGTAGGCCACTCCACGACTGATACTTAGAGTTGCGAGCCCTAGGCAGGAGCCTCGTGTGACTCGCTGGTCACTCTCCTCACTAAGCACCACAGTGGCTAGTCTCTTCCACCAGCCAGCCCCGGATAAGGCGATTCCCAACACTGCCACTCCTCAGGCAGGCTATTACTCTCAACAGAGTTCGTCCAGGGATGGCTCACAGCTTCTTCAAAGCAGACTGATGAGGAGACCTTGGCTGCCTTGGGTAGACTGATCCATTGTCCAACACAGCAGTCCCAGGTCGACTCTGCAATCAGATACGTCATTAATACTGGGACGCTCTAGGGAACCTCACTTACAAGCTTAGACACAAACGTTCACCTCTTCACTCTATAGATGGCGTTGCTGTCTAAGCGCCACCTCACCAGAGGTCAGCAGCGGCTATTCCACGAGCCAATTAAGACGGGAATCCAGCACGTATTGCCGGCGTCTCTCGTCATCACTAAATGGCGTCGTCCATTTGGAGGGGGTGTCGGGAGCGGACTCACAGATGGCGTTGTCGTCACTGCTCCGTACTCCGACGATGGACTCGGGTCAGTACAGGCAGGCTCGGTGACGCCGATGACGTCACAGAAAGCACGTCTCTGGCTGAACACCTGAACCACCGCCACTCACCTCTTTCGTTGCGTACGCTCTAGACATGTCGTTGCCAGCCCGTCCTCATTAACAAAGGCCAAAGTCCATTCCATGCACCTGCCAACCCTCTGTTTATAAATGAATAACGGTCAACTCGTCCTCGACTCAAGTCCATTCCATCCAGCGGTCGACACCACAGACGCAGTCATAAATTTTTACATGCTGTTCATTCAAAATGGGAATTTTCTCAAATATAAATTAATATTATAATGTTATAGTATATTAACATATTGTGCAAATATAGGGATAGCTTAGGTATTTAGGTTCTGTTGGCGATTATTTGTATTTGTAGTACGTGGGTGAAGCATTTACAGCGTTGTGGTTCGAACAAAAGTCGTCAGTGAAGCACTTGTTCCGGAAGTGTTCGAACGTCAGCAGTTGTGAGTCGTGTGTAAACTGCTTTTCATTCATAAACAGCTGGGGGTTTGACGGGTGAATGGATTCACTTTTGGGTCTTTGTTTGGAGGACGGGCTGGAAACGGCTTACACACGACTCAACTGATTTCGTCACTGACGAATTGTGTTCGAACCACAACGCTGTAAATGCTTCACCCATGTACTACAAATACAAATAATCGCCAACAGAACCTAATCACCTAACCTAACCAGGGCCTAACTATTCACAACATGCTAATATATAATAATATTAATTTATATTTGAGAAAATTCCTGTTTTGAATGAACAGCATGTTAAAATTGATGAATGCGACTTTGGGGTCGACCACAGGATGGAATGGACTGGGTCTGAAGACGGGTTGGTCGCTGCACTCCAAAACTTCCCGAATGTGTCACCGGGCGCCATTTTGCTTTACAGTTGCCACAATTCAACCCTTTACTTCCCAATATTACGCAAGACTGTGGATAAGACTCGTTCCTTCTTAACTTAAATTACAAACCTGGTTGATATTTGGTTGATGGGGTTCTGGGAGTTCTTCTACTGCCCATGCCCGGCCCGAGGCCAGGCTTGACTTGTGAGAGTTTGGTCCACCAGGCTGTTGTCCAACCATTGTCCAAGTGTGTGAAGGATACCCGGATGTTGGTCAGTATGTCACGTGCAGCTGTTGTTATTCTGCTGCTGTGGGCTTCTGGCGTCAGCCACCGTGTTGTGTACACTCTCAGGTCTTTGTCCTTTTCTGACTGAAGACTCTGTCTTCCCTTCATCCTATACTGCTGTACTGGTCATTGCACTCCTGCTTCAATCTTCATAACATGGCATTGGTTGGGTTAAGTTCTTGCCGCCATTTTTTCAGACTACTTCTGGAGTTTGTTCAAATCCGTTTGCAGTGCATCAGAATGCACTGCAAATCAGCTTATCTGGTTGATTTCTCGATTCCCAACGGCCCTCCCGCGGTTGATAGGCCTTAAGCCCAACACCAAGTGGTTTATTAGACCTGAATAGAACCATACAGAAGCCCCCCCCCATCCTGAGTTTAACACTCACAATAAGTCTAAAGTCTTATTCACCAAATACCTGTGTGGTCGGCCGTGGTGTACAAGGCGTGGGGATGGTGCCTCCCCGTCGCTGAAGGCTTCAGTTGTCGGCGTGGTCGTAAGATACGTGATTAAGGGGCAAATAGCTGTTGTTGAAGGCTAATCCACAAGTTAATCCTCATCTCGTGGGAGACTTACAGTCAGGGTCGCGACGTGGCTAAAGTTGCTAGAGGTGCTGAGAGGGCGTCGTGGAGGTGTGAGGGCGTCGTGGTGGTGGTGGTGTGAGGGCGTCGTTGTGGTGGTGTGAGGGCGTCGTGGTGGTGGTGTGAGGGCGTCGTGGAGGTGGTGGTGTGAGGGCGTCGTGGTGGTGTGAGGGCGTCGTGGAGGTGGTGGTGTGAGGGCGTCGTGGTGGTGTGAAGGCGTCGTGGAGGTGTAAGGGCGTCGTGGTGGTGTGAGGGCGTCGTGGTGGTGTGAGGGCGTCGTGGTGGTGGTGTGAGGGCGTCGTGGTGGTGGTGTGAGGGCGTCGTGGTGGTGTGAGGGCGTCGTGGTGGTGGTGTGAGGGCGTCGTGGTGGTGGTGTGAGGGCGTCGTGGAGGTGTGAGGGCGTCGTGGTGGTGTGAGGGCGTCGTGGTGGTGTGAGGGCGTCGTGGTGGTGGCGTGAGGGCGTCGTGGAGGTGTGAGGGCGTCGTGGTGGTGTGAGGGCGTCGTGGTGGTGGTGTAAGGGTGTCGTGGAGGTGTGAGGGCGTCGTGGTGGTGAGGGCGTCGTGGAGGAGGTGTGAGGGCGTCGTGGTGGTGGTGTGAGGGCGTCGTGGAGGTGTGAGGGCTTCGTGGAGGAGGTGTGAGGGCGTCGTGGTGGTGTGAGGGCGTCGTGGTGGTGGTGTGAGAGCGTCGTGGAGGTGTGAGGGCGTGGTGGTGGTGTGAGGGCGTCGTGGAGGAGGTGTGAGGGCGTCGTGGTGGTGGTGTGAGGGCGTCGTGGAGGTGTGAGGGCGTCGTGGAGGAGGTGTGAGAGCGTCGTGGTGGTGTGAGGGCGTCGTGGTGGTGGTGTGAGGGCGTCGTGGAGGTGTGAGGGCGTCGTGGTGGTGTGAGGGCGTCGTGGTGGTGTGAGGGCGTCGTGGAGGTGGTGTGAGGGCGTCGTGGAGGTGTGAGGGCGTCGTGGAGGAGGTGTGAGGGCGTCGTGGTGGTGTGAGGGCGTCGTGGAGGTGTGAGGGCGTCGTGGAGGTGGTGTGAGAGCGTCGTGGAGGAGGTGTGAGGGCGTCGTGGAGGAGGTGTGAGGGCGTCGTGGTGGTGGTGTGAGGGCGTCGTGGAGGTGTGAGGGCGTCGTGGAGGAGGTGTGAGGGCGTCGTGGTGGTGTGAGGGCGTCGTGGAGGTGTGAGGGCGTCGTGGTGGTGTGAGAGCGTCGTGGTGGTGGTGTGAGGGCGTCGTGGAGGTGTGAGGGCGTCGTGGTGGTGTAAGGGCGTCGTGGAGGAGGTGTGAGGGCGTCGTGGTGGTGGTGTGAGGGCGTCGTGGTGGTGTGAGGGCGTCGTGGAGGAGGTGTGAGGGCGTCGTGGAGGAGGTGTGAGGGCGTCGTGGTGGTGTGAGGGCGTCGTGGTGGTGGTGTGAGGGCGTCGTGGAGGTGTGAGGGCGTCGTGGTGGTGTGAGGGCGTCGTGGAGGAGGTGTGAGGGCGTCGTGGTGGTGGTGTGAGGGCGTCGTGGAGGTGTGAGGGCGTCGTGGTGGTGGTGTGAGGGCGTCGTGGTGGTGTGAGGGCGTCGTGGAGGAGGTGTGAGGGCGTCGTGGAGGAGGTGTGAGGGCGTCGTGGTGGTGTGAGGGCGTCGTGGTGGTGGTGTGAGGGCGTCGTGGAGGTGTGAGGGCGTCGTGGTGGTGTGAGGGCGTCGTGGAGGAGGTGTGAGGGCGTCGTGGTGGCGGTGTGAGGGCGTCGTGGAGGTGTGAGGGCGTCGTGGTGGTGTGAGGGCGTCGTGGAGGAGGTGTGAGGGCGTCGTGGTGGTGTGAGGGCGTCGTGGAGGTGTGAGGGCGTCGTGGAGGTGGTGTGAGAGCGTCGTGGAGGTGTGAGGGCGTCGTGGAGGAGGTGTGAGAGCGTCGTGGTGGTGTGAGGGCGTCGTGGAGGAGGTGTGAGGGCGTCGTGGTGGTGTGAGGGCGTCGTGGAGGTGTGAGGGCGTCGTGGAGGTGGTGTGAGAGCGTCGTGGAGGAGGTGTGAGGGCGTCGTGGAGGAGGTGTGAGGGCGTCGTGGTGGTGGTGTGAGGGCGTCGTGGAGGTGTGAGGGCGTCGTGAAGGAGGTGTGAGGGCGTCGTGGTGGTGTGAGGGCGTCGTGGAGGTGTGAGGGCGTCGTGGTGGTGTGAGGGCGTCGTGGTGGTAGTGTGAGGGCGTCGTGGAGGTGTGAGGGCGTCGTGGTGGTGTAAGGGCGTCGTGGAGGAGGTGTGAGGGCGTCGTGGTGGTGGTGTGAGGGCGTCGTGGTGGTGTGAGGGCGTCGTGGAGGAGGTGTGAGGGCGTCGTGGAGGAGGTGTGAGGGCGTCGTGGTGGTGTGAGGGCGTCGTGGTGGTGGTGTGAGGGCGTCGTGGAGGTGTAAGGGCGTCGTGGTGGTGTGAGGGCGTCGTGGAGGAGGTGTGAGGGCGTCGTGGTGGTGGTGTGAGGGCGTCGTGGAGGTGTGAGGGCGTCGTGGTGGTGGTGTGAGGGCGTCGTGGTGGTGTGAGGGCGTCGTGGAGGAGGTGTGAGGGCGTCGTGGAGGAGGTGTGAGGGCGTCGTGGTGGTGTGAGGGCGTCGTGGTGGTGGTGTGAGGGCGTCGTGGAGGTGTGAGGGCGTCGTGGTGGTGTGAGGGCGTCGTGGAGGAGGTGTGAGGGCGTCGTGGTGGTGGTGTGAGGGCGTCGTGGTGGTGTGAGGGCGTCGTGGAGGAGGTGTGAGGGCGTCGTGGTGGTGGTGTGAGGGCGTCGTGGAGGTGTGAGGGGCGTCGTGGAGGAGGTGTGAGGGCGTCGTGGTGGTGTGAGGGCGTCGTGGAGGTGTGAGGGCGTCGTGGAGGTGGTGTGAGAGCGTCGTGGAGGTGTGAGGGCGTCGTGGAGGAGGTGTGAGGGCGTCGTGGTGGTGGTGTGAGGGCGTCGTGGAGGTGTGAGGGCGTCGTGGAGGAGGTGTGAGGGCGTCGTGGTGGTGTGAGGGCGTCGTGGAGGTGTGAGGGCGTCGTGGAGGTGGTGTGAGAGCGTCGTGGAGGTGTGAGGGCGTCGTGGAGGAGGTTTGAGAGCGTCGTGGTGGTGTGAGGGCGTCGTGGAGGAGGTGTGAGGGCGTCGTGGTGGTGTGAGGGCGTCGTGGAGGTGTGAGGGCGTCGTGGAGGTGGTGTGAGAGCGTCGTGGAGGTGTGAGGGCGTCGTGGAGGAGGTGTGAGGGCGTCGTGGTGGTGGTGTGAGGGCGTCGTGGAGGTGTGAAGGCGTCGTGGAGGAGGTGTGAGGGCGTCGTGGTGGTGTGAGGGCGTCGTGGTGGTGTGAGGGCGTCGTGGAGGAGGTGTGAGGGCGTCGTGGTGGTGTGAGGGCGTCGTGGAGGTGTGAGGGCGTCGTGGAGGTGGTGTGAGAGCGTCGTGGAGGTGTGAGGGCGTCGTGGAGGTGGTGTGAGAGCGTCGTGGAGGTGTGAGGGCGTCGTGGAGGAGGTGTGAGGGCGTCGTGGTGGTGTGAGGGCGTCGTGGAGGTGTGAGGGCGTCGTGGAGGTGGTGTGAGAGCGTCGTGGAGGTGCTAGTGGTGTGAGGGCGTCGTGGAGGTGGTGTGAGAGCGTCGTGGAGGTGAAGGCGTGTAAGATGGAACAGACCAAAGCCCACAAGGTGTGTTGGTCCATTCACTATCCCCAAGAATGTCTGATCCACTAACAACCGTTTTGCGATAGGTTTTCTACAAGTATTTGTGTGGTGGTGAGGTAGTTGGTGAAGGTGACGTTATTGGCAGACAATGATGGTGTGAACAAGGAGGTGAGGAGGCCAGCGGTGGCAGCAGTGTTGTATAGTGACCTGAACCAGGCCACGTCCTGGAGTATGCGGCCCCAGCATGGAGCCCGTACCTTGTCAAGCACAAGACGAAGCTGGAAAAAGTTCAGAGGTATGCCACTAGACTAGTCCCAGAACTAACAGGCACGAGTTACGAGGAAAGGCTGCAGGAAATGCACCTGACGACAGAAGAGTAAGGGGAGACATGATCACTACCTACAAAATCTCCAAAAGGAATTGACAGGGTAGATAAGCATAAACTATTCAACACTGGTGGGACGCGAACAAGGGGACACAGGTGGAAACTGAGTAACCAAATGTGCCACAGAGACGTTAGATAGAACTTTTTCAGTGTCAGAGTAGTAGGCTAGAGCCCAGTAGGCTCAGGAATCTGTACACCAGTTGATTGACGGTTGAGAGGCAGGACCAAAGAGCCAAAGCTCATCCCTCGGAAGCACAAATAGGTGAGTACAACTAGGTGAGTACACACACACACACACACACACACACACACACACACACACACACACACACACACACACACACACACACACACACACACACACACACACACACACAGGAAGCATTCCGTAACAGCTGTCTAACTCCCAGGTAGGTACCTATTTACTGCTAGGTAACAGGGGCATTCTGGGTGAAAGAAACTTTGCCCATTTGTTTCTGCCAGGTCCGGGAATCGAACCTGGGCCACAGAATTACGAGTCCTGCAGGCTGTCCACTCAGCTGCCAGACCCCCTATGTGTGTGTGAGTGTGAGGTTGTGTGTGTGAGTGTGTGTGTGAGTGTGTGTGAGTGTGAGTGTGTGTGTGAGTGTGTGTGTGAGTGTGTGTGAGTGTGAGTGTGTGTGTGAGTGTGTGTGAGTGTGAGTGTGTGTGTGAGTGTGTGTGAGTGTGAGTGTGTGTGTGTGATTTGCCTAACTACGATTGCCTATTTGAAATTGCATAAGAGAGCTGTGCTCTGTCTCGTCTTTAACATATGTTTGATCTTTTGGTAGACGATGAAACTGAAACTGCTTTCCATATTAGTAGGTTGTTACTATCTACGTCGTGCATCCGACATTGTCCTCATTGCCCTCATTTATTAGGGATACTGAACCATACTTTATGGTATTGTAGGTATTTCTTCTCGTATATTGAGTGATAATGCTTGTGATTTTCCATGTCTTGGCCAGTTTACACTCCAGGAATATTTGGAGAACAATCCAGACTAATACAGGTAGCAAAGACCTTCAGCACATTCTTTTAGTACCCAGGGAGATATATTACTAATATTCATTTACTTCACCGCTGGTTGGTCTAGCCAACAAGTTGTGATAGAGCTACGTGTCTGGCATAGCTCGTGTGTGTTGGCTGTGGCAGACCTCATTTACAGCCACGCACGTCTCCTCCTCCAATATTTCACTCTCATATTGAGTTCTCTTGATCATGTTCGCCTTCCTTATTAGTTTGAAAGATAATTTGGGTTCTGCTTCACTCGATGCAACTATTCCTTTATCACGTTGTTTGTTTTCATCATCTCTTCAATCATGGCGCTTTCATTGCTTGCTAACTGTTGCAGCTTTGGTATACTCTCAGGGTGGATCTTCGTAGCTTTAGTATACTCTCAGGGTGGATCGTTGGAGCTTTGGTATACTCTCAGGGGGGATCTTCGTAGCTTTGGTATACTCTCAGGGTGGATCGTTGGAGCTTTGGTATACTCTCAGGGTGGATCTTCGTAGCTTTAGTATACTCTCAGGGTGGATCGTTGGAGCTTTGGTATACTCTCAGGGGGGATCTTCGTAGCTTTGGTATACTCTCAGGGGGGATCTTCGTAGCTTTGGTATACTCTCAAGGGGGATCTTCGTAGCTTTGGTATACTCTCAAGGGGGATCTTCGTAGCTTTGGTATACTCTCAAGGGGGATCTTCGTAGCTTTGGTATACTCTCAGGGGGGATCTTCGTAGCTTTGGTATACTCTCAGGGGGGATCTTCGTAGCTTTGGTATACTCTCAAGGGAGATCTTCGTAGCTTTGGTATACTCTCAGGGGGGATCTTCGTAGCTTTGGTATACTCTCAGGGGGGATCTTCGTAGCTTTGGTATACTCTCAGGGGGGATCTTCGTAGCTTTGGTATACTCTCAGGGGGGATCTTCGTAGCTTTGTTATACTCTCAAGGGGGATCTTCGTAGCTTTGGTATACTCTCAGGGGGATCTTCGTAGCTTTGGTATACTCTCAGGGGGCATCTTCGTAGCTTTGGTATACTCTCAAGGGGGATCTTCGTAGCTTTGGTATACTCTCAGGGGGCATCTTCGTAGCTTTGGTATACTCTCAGGGGGGATCTTCGTAGCTTTGGTATACTCTCAGGGGGGATCTTCGTAGCTTTGTTATACTCTCAAGGGGGATCTTCGTAGCTTTGGTATACTCTCAGGGGGGATCTTCGTAGCTTTGGTATACTCTCAGGGGGCATCTTCGTAGCTTTGGTATACTCTCAAGGGGGATCTTCGTAGCTTTGGTATACTCTCAGGGGGCATCTTCGTAGCTTTGGTATACTCTCAGGGGGCATCTTCGTAGCTTTGGTATACTCTCAGGGTGGATCATCCCCCCCCCCGTCCCCCCATAGCTTGTCAACAAGCTGTGTTGAGCCAGTTTCTCAGACCGTCATCTCTGGCAGTATATATTGCTAAATAATTGTCACATTTTGTGCAGAATCTTTCCAACATTGTGACTTGTGATGGTCTTTGGTAGTGAGGCGGCCGTTGATGGTGTTGCTGCTGACCTGTACAGTGTGGTATGGTGGTGTGTGTGTGGTGTTATGTGGTGGTGTTGCTGCTGACCTGTACAGTGTCGTGTGGTGGTGTGTGTGGTGTTATGTGGTGGTGTACTTGCTGCTGACCTGTACAGTGTCGTGTGGTGGTGTGTGCGGTGTTATGTGGTGGTGTTGCTGCTGACCTGTACAGTGTCGTGTGGTGGTGTGTGTGGTGTTATGTGGTGGTGTACTTGCTGCTGACCTGTACAGTGTCGTGTGGTGGTGTGTGTGGTGTTATGTGGTGGTGTACTTGGTGCGGCTAAGTTCTCCATCATATAACAAGTACTTAGTGTTGTTCCTGCAGGTGTTGTTCCTTCTGTAGTTGTTGTTCCTTCTTCAGTTATTGCTCCTTCTCTCCCTCCCTTTCTCTCTCCTCCTCTCAACGTTCCTCTTAACGACCCTCTCTCTCCTTTCTATTGCCCAATCTCCTTCCTTACCTCCTCTCTTCTCGCTGCTCTCTCTTTCTGATTCATGTGTGTCCTTCCCTCCTCCTTCCCTTTCCCTTCCATCCCATCTCTCTACCCCCCTCCCTATACCATCCCCCTGGGAGAAGGGGAGAAGGGGGAGTCGTGTCACTTACCAATTACAGGCCAGACAGATCAAAGGGGCGACCGGCGGTGGCTCTGGGAGTTTAATCAGTGTGGTCCACTTACCGTGTATGGGTGCCACCTTGTAAACAAAGCCCCGCTATTGTTGCTCCTCGCCCGCACCCTCGGGCTCCCGCTAATCTACCGGAATGTCTCGCCCCGACCTTCCAAGTAGCCCTTAATATCGGCCCTTATACTGAGGGATGGCGACTCCTGCCTTAGTTGGGGATTGTCACCAAAGGTGTTGGGATAGCATAACACCCTGGGTATGATAGCATAACACCATGGGTACGATATCATAACAACCTGGGTACGATAGTATAACACCCTGGGTATGATAGCATAACACCCTGGGTATGATAGCATGACACCCTGGGTATGATAGCATAACACCCTGGGTATGCTAGCATAACACCCTGGGTATGATAGCATAACACCCTGGGTATGATAGCATAACACCCTGGGTATGATAGCATAACACCCTGGGTATGATAGCATAACACCCTGGGTATGATAGCATAACACACTGGGTATGATAGGATAACACCCTGGGTATGATAGCATAACACCCTGGGTATGATAGGATAACACCCTGGGTATGATAGCATAACATCCTGGGTATGATAGCATAACACCCTGGGTATGATAGCATAACACCCTGGGTATGCTAGCATAACACACTGGGTATGATAGCATAACACCCTGGGTATGATATCATAACACCCTGGGTATGATAGCATAACACCCTGGGTATGATAGCATAACACCCTGGGTATGATAGCTTAACACCCTGGGTATGCTAGCTTAACACCCTGGGTATGCTAGCATAACACCCTGGGAATGATAGCATAACACCCTGGGTATGATAGCATAACACCCTGAGTATGATAGCTTAACACCCTGGTTATGCCAGCATAACACCCTGGGTATGATAGCATAACACCCTAGGTATGATAGCTTAACACCCTGGGTATGCTAGCATAACACCCTGGGTATGATGGCATAACACCCTGGGTATGATAGCTTAACACCCTGGGTATGCTACCATAACACCCTGGGTATGATAGCATAACACCCTGGGTATGATAGCTTAACACCCTGGGTATGCTAGCATAACACCCTGGGTATGCTAGCATAACACCCTGGGTATGATAGCTTAACACCCTGGGTATGGTAGCATAACACCCTGGGTATGCTAGCATAACACCCTGGGTATGCTAGCATAACACCCTGGGTATGATAGCTTAACACCCTGGATATGCTAGCATAACACCCTGGGTATGATAGCATAACACCCTGGGTATGATAGCATAACACCCTGGGTATGATAGCATAACACCCTGGGTATGATAGCATAACACCCTGGGTATGATAGGATAACACCCTGGGTATGATAGCATAACACCCTGGGTATGATAGCATAACACCCTGGGTATGATAGCATAACACCCTGGGTATGCTAGCATAAACACCCTGGGTATGATAGCATAACACCCTGGGTATGATATCATAACACCCTGGGTATGATAGCATAACACCCTGGGTATGATAGCATAACACCCTGGGTATGATAGCTTAACACCCTGGGTATGCTAGCTTAACACCCTGGGTATGCTAGCATAACACCCTGGGTATGATAGCATAACACCCTGAGTATGATAGCTTAACACCCTGGGTATGCTAGCATAACACCCTGGGTATGATAGCATAACACCCTAGGTATGATAGCTTAACATCCTGGGTATGCTAGCATAACTACCCTGGGTATGATAGCATAACACCCTGGGTATGATAGCTTAACACCCTGGGTATGCTAGCATAACACCCTGGGTATGATAGCATAACTCCCTGGGTATGATAGCTTAACACCCTGGGTATGCTAGCATAACACCCTGGGTATGCTAGCAT
>NC_091171.1:3430293-3505293 GCF_040958095.1 Procambarus clarkii
TTCTTTCATTTTTTTTGTCCTTGTGGCTTTAATACAATTTATTAACCTCGTCTCTCTATCATGCTTACATTGTGGTGATGTCAGAGGCCGGGGCGAGTAATTAGCGCGGGAGACACCGGCTGCTGAGAGGGTGTTGAGGGAGATGGGGTGTTGAGGGAGATGGGGTGTTGAGGGAGATGGGGTGTTGAGGGAGATGGGGTGTTGAGGGAGATGGGTGTTTCTTGGCGTATTGATCGAAACTGTGAACGCCAAGAAATCCGGACTCCACCTGCCAAAAATTATTGGGGAATACAGACCTGGGTATGCGTATGAAAATGTCAAGACACACAAGCCTGGAAACCCACTTCGGCCAATCATCAGCCAGATATCCACACCTACGTACAGACTGGCGAAGTGACTCAACGGCCTACTGACTCCTTATGTCCCTTGTGCCTTCAGCCTGAAGTCTCCAAAGGAATTTGTTGACTTACTGCGGGGAACACGGGCCACAGGGATAAGAGCCTCGTTGGACGTAGAATCACTGTTTACCAACTTACTTGTGGATGAAACAATCGGGATGATAGCGGACAGAGTGTATCAGAGTGTTTCTCTTGTTAGAACAACAAGAGAAATGTTGAACAAGAATACTTGCATAATAGACAAAACCCAAGATTCAAGAAGATTACAAATTCTTGAGGCAATTCACATAAGAATAGAGCGACCTACCATGAACACCCAAATCACGGAACTATTTACTCTACCCACCATGAGAGTAAGGACAAGACAAGAACATATCGATGCCAACACAGAAGACAATGTCCAACATAACAGGCCAATTACACTGGATTAATCTTTGTGTTTAGATAGGAGATGCCTCGTATGGGCCAATAAGCCTTCTGCAGCCCCTATGTTTATCCCTTATGTATCCCCCCATGTTTTCACCTTCATTGTATTATCACCTGACCTAATGCGGGTATAAAATCACCTAGTATTGTAAGATCTGTTCACTTGAGAATGAACCATGGAGGTTCAAAACGTCGTGCAAATTATACAAATAAGTGTAATACACTCTATAGTAAATCACTTCTTTTCTTCACCTTAAAAGTACGAAAATGAGTTTTGGAGAACTCCTATTTCAATTAAGCCCTGATGCTAAGAAAATAGTTAGAGGGATAGAAGCCCTAAACCAGAAAATAATAAATACAGAATATGCGGTCATATTCAATGAAACATGTTTGAAAGAAAACCTGCTGCCAGTATACACCAATATATATATATATATATATATATATATATATATATATATATATATATATATATATATATATATATATATATATATATATATATATTTATATATATATATATATATATATATATATATATATATATATGTCGTACCTAGTAGCCAGAACGCACTTTTCAGCCAACTATGCAAGGCCCGATTTGCCTAATAAGCCAAGTTTTCATGAATTAATTTTTTTCGACTACCTAACCTAACTTTTTCGGCTACCTAACCTAACCTAACCTATAAAGATAGGTTAGGTTAGGTTAGGTAGGGTTGGTTAGGTTCGGTCATATATCTACGTTAATTTTAACTCCAAAAAAAAAAATTGACCTCATACATTATGAAATGGGTAGCTTTATCATTTCATAAGAAAAAAATTAGAGAAAATATATTAATTCACGAAAACTTGACTTATTAGGCAAACCGGGCCTTGCATAGCGTTCTGGCTACTAGGTACGACATATATATATATATATATATATATATATATATATATATATATATATATATATATATATATATATATATATATATATATATATATATTGATTATGACCGAATGGGTAAGATTAATGATTCTAACACGAAACTTCTCAATATTTCCTACGTTTTTCATCACTGTCGGGGTAATTGAAAAAATAACTCTCCAAAGTTCATTTTCTCATTTTTTTTATTCATGGTCAGACGCCTAGAAGCGTTTCGTAAGAATACTTCTCACATTTTCAAAGATATTTTATACTTAGATCGTGCTTATATTTGTTTCTGGGTGACAGGGAACAAAAGACAAAACTCGAAACAATGGATATATACAATGCACATATAATCATGTGTATACATTCTATCCTCTTGCTTCTGTGCTGGTTCGGGGTCTTGAAGTGGGTAGAATGTAATAATGTGTTAATTGGCTGTTGATTGTTGGTCTTGACTTCTTGATGTGTAGTGCCTCGCTGATGTCGAGTCTCCTGTTATCGTTATATCTGTCGATAATTTCAGTGTTGCTTGTTAAGATTTCTCTGGTGATGGTCTGGTTGTGTGAGGAGATTATATGTTCCTAGATGGAGCCCTGTTGTTTATGGGATGTTAATCGCCTAGAAAGAGACGTTGTTGTCTTGCCTATATACTATGATCTTTGGGGGCTGACAGTCCCCAAGTGGGCATGTGAAGGCAAAGACGACGTTGGTTTCTTTCAAGGTGTTCTGTTTAGTATTTGGAGAGTTCTTCATGAGTTCTTCATGAAGAACTCATGAAGCAATCATGAAAAGCAGCACAGACCCCCACCATTTCTTATTTCCGTCCCCTCGTCATCCCCACCATTCCCCACTCCCTCGTCTTCAGCCTTCCCAAATGGTCTGATGTTCCCATCAGAAAATTGGGAACTCAAGTGATCTGATGTTCCCATCACTGAAATATAAGAAAAACAGTTAAAAAAATTAAATGAAAATATGAAAACATAAAAAATAAACTATACTCACGAAATGAACGGTATGGTAAACAACACACCTCAATTCCAACGCAATTCACTCAAAATAATTAAATTAAATGAAAATTAAATCAAAATCTATGAAAATTCAATTTATTAGTGCAATCAGAAACATTGAAATGGAATTGTAACATATTCAGTATAGCATGTGAGTTGCTCTTACATGCAACAGATGGCGCTGTTTTTCAAGAAAAGCCACACCTGTCACAGGTGTGGCATCAATACTTACAAAATGAATGGTATGGTAAACAACACAGCTCAATTCCAACACAATGTCACACAAAATAATTCAATAAAAAATAAAATAAATCGAAATCTTTGAAAATAAAATTTATCAATGGAATCGGAAAATGGAATTCGTGACATATTTAGTATAGCGTGCATGTTGCTATTATGTGCAAACAGATGGTGCTGTTTTTTAAAAACGCATGTTTTTACCTGTCACAGGTGAGGCATGTATATAGTAGATATATAAGAAGACGCGCCTATTGTAATGCAACGTTGTGTCAAAATTTCAAAGCAACTGGTGAAGAACTTCCGAAGATTAGCGGTTATGCACAAACGAATATTTCCATTTGTATTTATATAGATATATATAACCTAAAACCAATTGGAGGGCACCTAAACATTCCCTCTAATGCGTTATGTGTGGTTTCCTCCGAGGCTATGGGTCCCCCTTCTTCCAGCTATATATATATATATATATATATATATATATATATATATATATATATATATATATATATATATATATATATATATATATATACATATATATATATATATATATATATATATATATTTATATATATATATATATATATATATATATATATATATATATATATATATATATATATATATATATATATATATATTTTGTGACGATAGTCTCTTTCAAGAGAGATTGAGCCTGCTCTTCCCTACTTCAAGTTACGCCAAAGATACAAGTATAAGATGCTACATTCAAGATACGTCACTAGTAGCATAAAACGTTTTGACCAGGAGGCAAAACGTACCCAGATCCCCCCACTCCACACACCCTCCACACGCCGGCTCGTCATCAAACCAGCTAACTACCCTTCACCAGCTTGCCTGCACCTGATTGGTGACTCGCCAGCCGCGCACCTGCACACCGCACCTCGGCGCCCTCTACCCGAGTCAACGTCTGAGCCTGACCAGCTATCAACTTCAGAATATTCTTTGTGCTCTTAGAGTTGACATCTCTCTCTTGCATACTAGCTCATTAGCTCGTATACGAAGGGAGGTTTCAGCCATAGCCGATATTCTCAGCACCATTTTAACATTGTAATTTTGTGTCTCACATTGTCTTTGCAGTTCTTCATTATTTCATTGAATTTTTACTTCCCCGAGATTTGTCTTTATTTTCATTTATGTTTAAAGTAAATATATTAAAGTTTCATTGTTCATACTTTGTGTTTTACGTGTTCCTCCCTCTCACTTACCACAGACAACAGGCAAGCAGTCTATATTTTTGTTTTATGTGTGACCAGGCATTGACACCTGCCATTGGAGGACTGCCGAACATCAACACTCCAACACTTTCCCGTCACAATATATATATATATATATATATATATATATATATATATATATATATATATATATATATATATATATATATATATATATAGCTCATAAACTTAAATAGTTGTTTTAATTATATTATCGCATCGCAAAGGGGCCCCTGACAGCTGATTGGACAGCGCTTCGGATTCGTTGTCCTGAGGTTCCGGGTTCGATCCCCAGTAGAGGCGGAAACACATGGGCAGAGTTTTTCACCCTGATTCCCCTTTTCATTCCCCTGTTTGGTGTTCTCAGGGTAGGGAGTAAGGGAACTATGAGGGAAAGCGCCAGGCCGGCACGACATATTGCCAGGGTAGGAGTAAGATGTCAGGGGGAAGATGGCGGAAAGATAACATTATCTCATAAGATATTCTGGAGAGTCTTTATCAATTAGTTGTTGCCTTCTGTGGGTGAGTGTTTGTCGTGGCTGTTGGTGTGTGGTTGTCATGGTTGGTGGTGTGTATGTGGTTGTTGTGGTTGGTAGTGTGTGTGGTTGTTGTGGTTGCTAGTGTGTGTGGTTGTTGTGGTTGCTAGTGTGTGTGGTTGTTGTGGTTGCTAGTGTGTGTGGTTGTTGTGGTTGCTGGTGTGTTTGTGGTTGTTGTGGTTGCTAGTGTGTGTGGTTGTTGTGGTTGCTGGTGTGTGTGTGGTTGTTGTGGTTGGTAGTGTGTGTGGTTGTTGTGGTTGGTAGTGTGTGTGGTTGCTGGTGTGTGTGGTTGTCATGGTTGGTAGTGTGTGTGGTTGTTGTGGTTGGTGGTGTGTGTGTGGTTGTCATGGTTGGTGGTGTGTGTGTGGTTGTTGTGGTTGGTAGTGTGTGTGGTTGTCATGGTTGGTAGTGTGTGTGGTTGTTGTGGTTGCTGGTGTGTGTGTGGTTGTTGTGGTTGGTAGTGTGTGTGGTTGCTGGTGTGTGTGGTTGTCATGGTTGGTAGTGTGTGTGGTTGGTGGTGTGTGTGGTTGTCATGGTTGGTAGTGTGTGTGGTTGTTGTGGTTGCTGGTGTGTGTGTGGTTGTTGTGGTTGGTAGTGTGTGTGGTTGTTGTGGTTGGTAGTGTGTGTGGTTGTTGTGGTTGCTGGTGTGTGTGTGGTTGGTAGTGTGTGTGGTTGTCATGGTTGGTAGTGTGTGTGGTTGTTGTGGTTGGTAGTGTGTGTGGTTGTCATGGTTGGTAGTGTGTGTGGTTGTTGTGGTTGCTGGTGTGTGTGTGGTTGTTGTGGTTGGTAGTGCGTGTGGTTGCTGGTGTGTGTGGTTGTCATGGTTGGTAGTGTGTGTGGTTGTTGTGGTTGGTGGTGTGTGTGGTTGTCATGGTTGGTAGTGTGTGTGGTTGTTGTGGTCGCTGGTGTGTGTGTGGTTGTTGTGGTCGCTGGTGTGTGTGTGGTTGTTGTGGTTGGTAGTGTGTGTGGTTGCTGGTGTGTGTGGTTGTCATGGTTGGTAGTGTGTGTGGTTGTTGTGGTTGGTGGTGTGTGTGGTTGTTGTGGTTGGTGGTGTGTGTGGTTGTTGTGGTTGCTGGTGTGTGTGTGCTTGTTGTGGTTGGTAGTGTGTGTGGTTGCTGGTGTGTGTGTGGTTGTTGTGGTTGGTAGTGTGTGTGGTTGCTGGTGTGTGTGGTTGTCATGGTTGGTAGTGTGTGTGGTTGTCATGGTTGGTAGTGTGTGTGGTTGTTGTGGTTGGTGGTGTGTGTGGTTGTCGTGGTTGGTGGTGTGTGTGGTTACTGGTGTGTGTGGTTGTCATGGTTGCTAGTGTGTGTGGTTGTCATGGTTGCTAGTGTGTGTGGTTGTCATGGTTGGTAGTGTGTGTGGTTGTTGTGGTTGGTAGTGTGTGTGGTTGTTGTGGTTGGTAGTGTGTGTGGTTGTCTTGGATGGTGGTTGTGCGTGGTTGTCATTTTTGGTAGTGTGTGTGGTTGTCGTGGTTGGTGTGTGTGGTTGTCATGGTTGGTAGTGTGTGTGGTTGTCGTGGTTGGTGGTGTGTGTGGTTGCTGGTGTGTGTGGTTGTCATGGTTGCTAGTGTGTGTGGTTGTCGTGGTTGGTGGTGTGTGTGGTTGCTGGTGTGTGTGGTTGTCATGGTTGCTAGTGTGTGTGGTTGTCATGGTTGCTAGTGTGTGTGGTTGTCATGGTTGGTAGTGTGTGTGGTTGTCGAGGTTGGTGGTGAGTGTGGTTGTTGTGGTTGGTGGTGAGTGTGGTTGTCGTGGTTGGTAGTGTGTGTGGCTGTTGTGGTTCGTAGCGTGTGTGGTTGTAGTGGTTGGTAGCGTGTGTGGTTGTCTTGGTTGGTAGTGTGTGTGGTTGTTGTGGTTGCTAGAGTGTGTGGTTGTTGTGGTTGCTAGGGTGTGTGGTTGTCATGGTTGCTAGGGTGTGTGGTTGTCATGGTTGCTAGGGTGTGTGTGGTTGTCATGGTTGCTAGGGTGTGTGTGGTTGTCATGGTTGCTAGCGTGTGTGGTTGTCATTTTTGCTAGTGTGTGTGGTTGTCATTTTTGCTAGTGTGTGTGGTTGTCATGGTTGCTAGTGTGTGTGGTTGTCATGGTTGGTAGTGTGTGTGGTTGTCATGGTTGGTAGTGTGTGTGGTTGTTGTGGTTGGTAGTGTGTGTGGTTGTTGTGGTTGGTGGTGTGTGTGGTTGTTGTGGTTGGTAGTGTGTGTGGTTGTTGTGGTTGGTGGTGTGTGTGTAGACCTGATAATTCTCCATAGTCGTCAGTTTACACTCTAACACCTCTGGTATTCCTCTACATGTGCTCTTGTGGCTCTAAGTCATACATCAGACCGTCTCTCCAGCCCGTCCTCTCCAGTGTTCCCAACGTCGCTAAATTGATGTATTAAATTGCCTCGAACCTAACCTAACTGTGGACCCACGCATAGAAAACGGACATTACGTCAATCAGTCTTTGGTCTTAATGGGATTTATACGTAAAAATGGAATGTACTGTTGAAGAGTTGTTGAGACAACCTGGTTGATCAGACCACTAGCTAGGAGGCCTGGTCCTGGGGACCACTTCAAGTTATGTGTATTGTGTGTAACCTTAACAACCAAAGGACAGTAACGGTTGTGCACTAATATGACAGGATTGTGCTGAATCTATTTAGTGTCTGGTGGGCTATTTTGTATTTTATTGCGTTTAATCTCCACTGAAAGTGAACCCGCTCGAGCGTTCAGAGTTCTGTAATGTGTTAGCACCAAGGACAACCGGGGACCAACAGCAACAACCTGGCTTCTCTCGATGGCACCCTCGGAGCTGTTGGTATTCCTCAGGTGTGTGTGTGTCTATACTTCAGCGGGTGGGGGCGGCGGGCCAGTGTGACAAGGGACATAGCTTCATCGCGCCAGTAATGACGGGTCAGCGCCAGCACCTATATGTTCCTGACGGTGGTCAGCAGCCTGTGTGTCAGGACTGTGGGGCCTGACGCCAGCCACGGCGGGAACACCTTAACCATCCGGGTTGGATTATACCGCTCATGACTTTATTAATGGCAAGGATTCTTCCCTGGGCCCTCTAATGGGCGTGTGGCTCTCAAAACGTGTGGCGTGCCGTCCGCCCTGGCTGGGAGGAATACCAAACAGCAGGAGGTATGCCTCCGACGGTCACCAGTCTGCTGGTACTTGACATGTTAGGCTCCCTCCCACTTGTTATCCCCAGCAAACTGCGCCAAGTACAAGCGCTGCCTCAAGTACAACTACCCTTTTGGTACTTCTAAAGTACTGAGTATTTTTGTACTCACAGTTCTTCACAATTTTTAGGGTAATTTTATTTATTTAATGAGACTTGGTAAATTTGTACAATGTTTGTGAAACAGTTTGGGCACTCCGGGCCTCGCTTCCTTGGTCTGTTGCAACCCGAGGTCGCTTTTGTTAAGTCCTTTTCCTTCTTATTAATTTATAAATAACAAAAGTGTGTACAGTTAAGTGTAAACATTGATATTGTTGCGTGTTCCTCAGTAAGTGGTCGGGAGCCGGTCGGCCGAGCGGACAACATACTGTACTTGTGATCCTGTGGTCCCGAGTTCGATCCCAGGCGCCGGCGACAAACAATGGGCAGAGTTTCTTTCACCCTATGCCCCTGTTACCTAGCAGTAAAATAGGTACCTGGGTGTTAGTCAGCTGTCACGGGCTGCTTCCTGGGGGTGGAGGCCTGGTCGAGGACCGGGCCGCGGGGACACTAAAGCCCCGAAATCATCTCAAGCTAACCTGAAGATAACCTCAAGAAGTGTCTCAGAGTGGAACATCAAGGGTGATGGCGGGTTGTTAACTGAACACATCCTTCCTGCCGAACACTTGACTGGCCGTTACTATCTTGAGGTTATCTTGAGATGATTTCGGGGCTTTAGTGTCCCCGCGGCCCGGTCCTCGACCAGGCCTCCACCCCCAAGAAACAGCCCGTGACAGCTGACTAACACCCAGGTACCTATTTTACTGCTAGGTAACAGGGGCATAGGGTGAAAGAAACTCTGCCCATTGTTTCTCGCCGGCGCCTGGGATCGAACCCGGGACCACAGGATCACAAGTCCAGTGTGCTGTCCGCTCGGCCGACCGGCTCCTATACTAAGTATAGTTCCGCCGCTCGTCGCTAGGGCGCGGCAAGATCGTAGCTCGACTGCCTGGCACTGCTGGGGTCAGTCACTACTACTCTCACTGTTGCACACCTTCACTGTAGGCTCAGCGTAATCCTGACTACCTCCACACGCGCAAGGGACTTAACGAGCCAACCCGTCCTCCTAATAGAGCGTCGCATTTTGACGTATACTGTTCCTAAGGCCAAGAGATGTCGTACTAGAAAACGGCAGCGGCTGGCGAAATTGACGTACTGTCCCGTTTTCTATTTTCGGTCCTCTGGTTGGTTAGGATAAGGGCCACTTTAGTATGACAGTTTCTTGATGTTGGGGAGGACGGGCTGAACGAGGACTCCTGGAACCAGATTCACGAAGCAGTTACGCAAGTACTTACGAACGTGTACATCTTTCCTCAATCATTGACGGCTTTGGTTACATTTATTAAACAGTTTACAAGCATGAAAACTTGCCAATCAACTGTTGTTATTGTTATAAACAGCCTCCTGGTGCTTCGGAGCTCATTAACTGTTTAATAATTGTAAACAAAGCCGCCAAAGAGTGAGAAAAGCAACCCGTCCTCGACTCAAGTCCATTACATCCAGCGGTCGACCCCACAGACGCATTCATAAATTTTTACATGCTGTTCATTCAAAACTGGAATTTTCTCATATATATTAATATTATAATCTATTAACATTTTGTGCATATATAGGCATAGGATAGGTTAGGTGTTTAGGTTCTGTTGGCGATTATTTGTATTTGTAGTACGTGGGTGAAGCATTTACAGCGTTGTGGTTCGAATAAGTCGTCAGTGAAGCACTTGTTCCGGAAGTGTTCGAACGAAATCCGTTGAGTCGTGTGTAAACCGTTTTTCATTCGTAAAGAAAATTTGGCGGGTGCATGGAAACACTTTTGGGTCTTTCTTTGGAGGACGGGCTGAGAAAAGATGTACAGGTTCGTAAGTGCTGGCGTAACTGCTTCGTGAATTTGGCTCCTGGGCTTGTCACAGCGACCCAGAGTGGCACTCACCAGAGGACCACCACTACCAGAGGACCACCACTACCAGAGGACCACTACCAGAGGACCACCTCTGACCAGGGTTATCAATGTTTGACTCTACAAACTCCCCTGAAATCACGCGCCATATTTCACATTAACTCCATGAAAATCGTCTGGGTGGTGTTTATAAATGCTAACATCTCTTAATGCTCAAAAGTAGACCCGCACCCGATGAGCCTACGTCCGTCCTGTTTCCAGACCAGTCCACCTGCAAATTTGGGTGATACTAGCCCTTTGCGTCTGGCCTTATAACTGTCACACATTCCCTCTTACAGTGTGCATATTACAAAAGAGTTACATATAATGCTAGTGAAGGACTTGGAAGCCTGTCGCCAGAAGAGGACCACACAGAACCCCAACAAATGGGGCTGAATTATATAACGTTCAGAGGAAAGGTTGACATTATGACAGGCCATTGGCTTGATCTAGCTAATGACAGTCTCGGCGTGTTGCTCCGCGCCGCGTGAATCATAATGACTAACTCAGCGCCTGCATGACGTCCGCTCCTCCACCTCACCCTGCTCTACACTCCTCCACAGAGAGAATGTATTTTTCTTTAAAGGAGAAAGTTACTCCTTTTCCGGCCCTCTGTCAATGTTGCCATTTCTGGTCCTCCGTCAACCCAGCCACAGTGTGGGTACGGAGTGTCAATCCGACGCTTCGTGCCCCGACTGTGGCCCGTGCAGGGGGTGGGAACATGAGGGTGTTACTACACGCCTGGGCCTAACCTCACTCCACTCTGCACGGGGACTGGTGATGGTCCAGTGGTTCATGAGGGTCGGGATCGGCCCCATTAAGAGATGGGCGGCTCCCCCATGGCGCAACCTTTGTAATAGGTGTAAATGGAAGTTGTGTAGCTGTCTCTAGACGGGTCCACAGGTGTGCCGGGGGAGTTTAAGGTACATATATATATATATATATATATATATATATATATATATATATATATATATATATATATATATATATATATATATATATATATATATATATATATATATATTCCTTCAGTAAGGTAATAGGATCCTGAACACGCTGCCTCTGGCATGAGAGGCGAGCGCCCTATTGACTGAGCCACGAGCCAGTCACAATAAGGAAGGATTCTAGAGGCGCCAAAAAGGTGCCCAGACCAACACTTTAAGTGTCCCCCGGGCGGCCACTTGACCACACAACACTTCCAGACTTTCAGAAGTTACTGTCAACACCGGTGATAGTAACAGTTCATTCAGCAGGGTCAGTGTTATGAGGACACGGAGCTGGGGGTATGAGGACAAGGAGCTGGGATATGAGGACACGGAGCTGGGGTATGAGGACAAGGAGCTGGGATATGAGGACACGGAGCTGGGGTATGAGGACAAGGAGCTGGGATATGAGGACACGGAGCTGGGGTATGAGGACAAGGAGCTGGGGTATGAGGACAAAGAGCTGGGGTATGAGGACTACAGGAAGGAACAGTTGCCCACCCACGTCTGCAAGGAAAGATTTGGTGTCCATCCTGCCCAAATTACCATGGGAGCCACGGAGCCACAGAGGAAAATAGTGGCGGGATATTTGCATGACATAAACAGTTGCACCAAGATTACTGCAACACAGATCACTGTTGCAAATTGTTATCTTTGTCTCCTGAGGAACTGGTCTCTGTGCGTGGGAGCTGAGTCAGTATGGTGACAGTACCGTGGGAGCTGAGTCAGTATGGTGACAGTACCGTGGGAGCTGAGTCAGTATGGTGACAGTACCATGGAAGCTGAGTCAGTATGGTGACAGTACCGTGGGAGCTGAGTCAGTATGGTGACAGTACCGTGGGAGACGTCAAGGACATCATGACACCCCACCAGGGGACATCCATGGTCCTACACAGCGCGGCGCTGGTGTGGTCTGAGGGACATTTCTCCCCCTACAAATATGTAAATCCACCGCTGGTTGTAAGTTGTGGTCGGGGCCGTTGGTGGGACAGTGATGGCGAGCAGTGGCTACACTCACTTCCTCGAGAAATGTATTAATATGCTCAGAATAAAAATGAAAATATATTTCGTGGAGTTGCTTTTATTTTCTCTCTCTTTTTCTCTGTGTCTCGGTCCGGGAGTCAGTAGGATGTCCCTACGATATCACTTCAGACTTGACTAAGTCTGAAGATGGCCAGACTGACTCGCCAAAGACTAAATACATTACAGATATGGTGAAATTCGTCACGACAAATTGTGGGAGGGAAATTTGGAATTATATTAAATTGTGTCAATTTTTTCACGTGGAATAGGACCCTGGGAGACTTCTATTATTTATTTTTCCAATTATAATTTTTATCATATTTTTCCCCATTCTGCAACTTTTCCTGGAACTTATTACTATTCTGCAACTTTTCTTGGCACTAATTGTTATTTTGCAACTTTTCCCTGGCACTTATTGCTATTCTGCAACTTTTCCCTGGCACTTATTGCTATTCTGCAACTTTTCCCTGGCACTTATTGCTATTCTGCAACTTTTCCCTGGCACTTATTGCTATTCTGCAACTTTTCCCTGGCACTTATTGCTATTCTGCAACTTTTCCCTGGCACTTATTGCTATTCTGCAACTTTTCCCTGGCACTTATTGCTAATCTGTAACTTTCCCCTGGCACTTATTGCTATCGTGTCAACGCTCTGCAATACTCATATTACAATAAAGATAAGTATTGAACTATCGTTGCAATACTTAACGTTAGTGCACGATAGTTCAGGGTTGTTCTGACTCGCCATCTTATGACATTATCGTGAGGCTATTCTGTCTATTGGGTTATCATGAGGTTATCTTGAGAAGATTTCGGGCCTTTAGTGTCCCCGCGGCCCGGTCCTCGACCAGGCCTCCACCCCCAGGAAGCAGCCCGTGACAGCTGACTAACACCCAGGTACAAATTTTATTGCTAGGTAACAGGGGCATAGGGTGAAAGAAACTCTGCCTATTGTTTCTTGCCGGCGTCCGGGATCGTACCCGGGACCACAGGATCACAAGTCCAGCGTGCTGTCCGCTCGGCCGACCGGCTCTGTGTTTGTCGACACTGTTGTGGTCAGCGAGATGTAAACATCCATCTCCTTTTCTCTTTGTGTTCTATTTAACATTTTGTCTGTGTTCAATATTCACCTCTCTGTGTTCTGTTCAACCTTCACCTGTGTTCTGTTCAATTGTCTTCTTTATGTTCTCTTCAGCCTTCTCATATATGTTTTGTTCAACGTTCACCCTTTGTGTTCTGTTCAACCTTCTCCTTGTGTATGTAAATGTTGCCTCCCTGAAATACCTCTTTAATTATTGTTGTAAATACAACATTTACCCCTGACGAGACTCGCTGCCTCTCCCGGTCACCTCCTCCCGGTCACCTCCTCCCGGTAACCTCCTCCCGGTAACCTCCTCCCAGTCACCTCCTCCCGGTCACCTCCTCCCGGTCACCTCCTCCCGGTAACCTCCTCCCGGTCACCTCCTCCCGGTAACCTCCTCCCGGTCACCTCCTCCCGGTCACCGCCTCCCGGTCACCGCCTCCCGGTCACCTCCTCCCGGTCACCTCCTCCCGGTAACCTCCTCCCGGTAACCTCCTCCCGGTAACCTCCTCCCGGTCACCTCCTCCCGGTCACCTCCTCCCGGTAACCTCCTCCCGGTCACCTCCTCCCGGTCACCTCCTCCCGGTCACCTCCTCCCAGTCACCTCCTCCCGGTAACCTCCTCCCGGTAACCTCCTCCCGGTCACCTCCTCCCGGTCACCTCCTCCCAGTCACCTCCTCCCGGTAACCTCCTCCCGGTCGCCTCCTCCCGGTCACCTCCTCCCAGTCACCTCCTCCCAGTCACCTCCTCCCGGTAACCTCCTCCCGGTAACCTCCTCCCAGTCACCTCCTCCCAGTCACCTCCTCCCGGTAACCTCCTCCCGGTAACCTCCTCCCAGTCACCTCCTCCCAGTCACCTCCTCCCAGTCACCTCCTCCCAGTCACCTCCTCCCGGTAATCTCCTCCCAGTCACCTCCTCCCGGTAACCTCCTCCCGGTCGCCTCCTCCCGGTCACCTCCTCCCAGTCACCTCCTCCCAGTCACCTCCTCCCGGTAACCTCCTCCCGGTCGCCTCCTCCCGGTCAGCTCCTCCCGGTCACCTCCTCCCGGTCACCTCCTCCCGGTAACCTCCTCCCGGTCACCTCCTCCCGGTCACCTCCTCCCGGTCACCTCCTCCCGGTCACCTCCTCCCGGTAACCTCCTCCCGGTAACCTCCTCCCAGTCACCTCCTCCCGGTCACCTCCTCCCGGTCACCTCCTCCCGGTCACCTCCTCCCGGTCACCTCCTCCCGGTCACCTCCTCCCGGTCACCTCCTCCCGGTAACCTCCTCCCGGTCACCTCCTCCCGGTAACCTCCTCCCGGTAACCTCCTCCCGGTCACCTCCTCCCGGTAACCTCCTCCCGGTCACCTCCTCCCGGTAACCTCCTCCCGGTCACCTCCTCCCGGTAACCTCCTCCCGGTCACCTCCTCCCGGTAACCTCCTCCCGGTCACCTCCTCCCGGTCACCTCTTCCCGGTCACCTCCTCCCGGTAACCTCCTCCCGGTCACCTCCTCCCAGTCACCTCCTCCCAGTCACCTCCTCCCGGTCACCTCCTCCCAGTCACCTCCTCCCAGTCACCTCCTCCCCATCACCTCCTCCCGGTCACCTCCTCCCAGTCACCTCCTCCCCATCACCTCCTCCCGGTCACCTCCTCCCGGTCACCTCCTCCCGGTCACCTCCTCCCGGTCACCTCCTCCCAGTCACCTCCTCCCAGTCACCTCCTCCCGGTCACCTCCTCCCAGTCACCTCCTCCCAGTCACCTCCTCCTGGTCACCTCCTCCCGGTCACCTCCTCCCGGTCACCTCCTCCCAGTCACCTCCTCCCGGTCACCTCCTCCCGGTCACCTCCTCCCGGTCACGTCCTCCCAGTCACCTCCTCCCGGTCACGTCCTCCCAGTCACCTCCTCCCGGTCACCTCCTCCCGGTCACGTCCTCCCAGTCACCTCCTCCTGGTCACCTCCTCCCGGTCACCTCCTCCCGGTCACCTCCTCCCAGTCACCTCCTCCCGGTCACCTCCTCCCGGTCACGTCCTCCCAGTCACCTCCTCCTGGTCACCTCCTCCCAGTCACCTCCTCCCGGTCACCTCCTCCCGGTCACGTCCTCCCAGTCACCTCCTCCCGGTCACGTCCTCCCAGTCACCTCCTCCCGGTCACCTCCTCCCGGTCACGTCCTCCTGGTCACGTCCTCCCAGTCACCTCCTCCCGGTCACCTCCTCCCGGTCACGTCCTCCCAGTCACCTCCTCCCGGTCACCTCCTCCCGGTCACGTCCTCACAGTCACCTCCTCCCGGTCACCTCCTCCCGGTCACCTCCTCCCGGTAACCTCCTCCCGGTCACCTCCTCCCGGTCACCTCCTCCCGGTCGCCTCCTCCCGGTCACCTCCTCCCGGTCACCTCCTCCCGGTAACCTCCTCCCGGTCACCTCCTCCCGGTCGCCTCCTCCCGGTAACCTCCTCCCGGTCGCCTCCTCCCGGTCACCTCCTCCCGGTCACCTCCTCCCGGTCACCTCCTCCCGGTAACCTCCTCCCGGTCACCTCCTCCCAGTCACCTCCTCCCGGTCACCTCCTCCCGGTCACCTCCTCCCGGTCACCTCCTCCCGGTAACCTCCTCCCGGTCACCTCCTCCCGGTAACCTCCTCCCGGTAACGTCCTCCCGGTCACCTCCTCCCGGTCGCCTCCTCCCGGTAACCTCCTCCCGGTAACCTCCTCCCCATCACCTCCTCCCGGTCACCTCCTCCCGGTCACCTCCTCCCGGTCACCTCCTCCCGGTAACCTCCTCCCGGTAACCTCCTCCCGGTCACCTCCTCCCGGTCACTTCCTCCCGGTAATTGATGGCAATCATTAAAGAAAATATTTTCATTTTCAGTAATTACATCCTTGTGCTTATTGGTGACCAGTAACTCAGCGGCAGTGCTGACGCCTCGCTGCTGCTGTTTCCTGTGTTGGTGAGGTCAGCAGTGACTGTAACACGTGTTGGTGAGGTCAGCAGTGACTGTAACACGTGGTGGTGTGGTCAGCAGTGACTGTAACACGTGTTGGTGAGGTCAGCAGTGACTGTAACACGTGTTGGTGTGGTCAGCAGTGACTGTAACACGTGTTGGTGTGGTCAGCAGTGACTGTAACACGTGTTGGTGTGGTCAGCAGTGACTGTAACACGTGTTGGTGTGGTCAGCAGTGACTGTAACACGTGTTGGTGAGGTCAGCAGTGACGGTAACACGTGTTGGTGTGGTCAGCAGTGACTGTAACACGTGTTGGTGAGGTCAGCAGTGACTGTAACACGTGTTGGTGTGGTCAGCAGTGACTGTAACACGTGTTGGTGAGGTCAGCAGTGACGGTAACACGTGTTGGTGTGGCCAGCAGTGACTGTAACACGTGTTGGTGAGGTCAGCAGTGACTGTAGCACGTGTTGGTGTGGTCAGCAGTGACTGTAACACGTGTTGGTGTGGTCAGCAGTGACTGTAACACGTATTAGTGTGGTCAGCAGTGACTGTAACACGTGTTGGTGAGGTCAGCAGTGACGGTAACACGTGTTGGTGAGGTCAGCAGTGACTGTAACACGTGTTGGTGTGGTCAGCAGTGACTAACACGTGTTGGTGTGGTCAGCAGTGACGGTAACACGTGTTGGTGAGGTCAGCAGTGACTGTAACACGTGTTGGTGTGGTCAGCAGTGACGTTAACACGTGTTGGTGAGGTCAGCAGTGACGGTAACACGTGTTGGTGTGGTCAGCAGTGACGGTAACACGTATTGGTGTGGTCAGCAGTGACTGTAACACGTGTTGGTGTGGTCAGCAGTGACTGTAACACGTGTTGGTGTGGTCAGCAGTGACGGTAACACGTGTTGGTGAGGTCAGCAGTGACTGTAACACGTGTTGGTGTGGTCAGCAGTGACGGTAACACGTGTTGGTGAGGTCAGCAGTGACTGTAACACATGTTGGTGTGGTCAGCAGTGACGGTAACACGTATTGGTGTGGTCAGCAGTGATTGTAACACGTGTTGGTGTGGTCAGCAGTGACTGTAACACGTGTTGGTGTGGACAGCAGTGACTGTAACACGTGTTGGTGAGGTCAGCAGTGACTGTAACACGTGTTGGTGTGATCAGCAGTGACTGTAACACGTGTTGGTGTGATCAGCAGTGACTGTAACACGTGTTGGTGTGATCAGCAGTGACTGTAACACGTGTTGGTGTGATCAGCAGTGACTGTAACACGTGTTGGTGACGTCAGCAGTGACGGTAACACGTATTGGTGTGGTCAGCAGTGACGGTAACACGTGTTGGTGAGGTCAGCAGTGACTGTAACACGTGTTGGTGTGGTCAGCAGTGACGGTAACACGTGTTGGTGAGGTCAGCAGTGACTGTAACACGTGTTGGTGTGGACAGCAGTGACTGTAACACGTGTTGGTGAGGTCAGCAGTGACTGTAACACGTGTTGGTGTGATCAGCAGTGACTGTAACACGTGTTGGTGTGATCAGCAGTGACTGTAACACGTGTTGGTGTGATCAGCAGTGACTGTAACACGTGTTGGTGACGTCAGCAGTGACGGTAACACGTATTGGTGTGGTCAGCAGTGACCGTAACACGTGTTGGTGTGGTCAGCAGTGACGGTAACACGTGTTGGTGTGGTCAGCAGTGGCGGTAACACGTGTTGGTGAGGTCAGCAGTGACTGTAACACGTGTTGGTGAGGTCAGCAGTGACGGTAACACGTGTTGGTGTGGTCAGCAGTGACGGTAACACGTGTTGGTGAGGTCAGCAGTGACTGTAACACGTGTTGGTGTGGTCAGCAGTGACGGTTACACGTGTCGGTGAGGTCAGCAGTGACTGTAACACGTGTTGGTGAGGTCAGCAGTGACGGTAACACGTGTTGGTGTGGTCAGCAGTGACGGTAACACGTGTTGGTGTGGTCAGCAGTGACGGTAACACGTGTTGGTGAGGTCAGCAGTGACGGTAACACGAGTTGGTGAGGTCAGCAGTGACCGTAACACGTGTTGGTGTGGTCAGCAGTGACTGTAACACGTGTTGGTGTGGTCAGCAGAGACGGTAACACGTGTTGGTGAGGTCAGCAGTGACGGTAACACGTGTTGGTGTGGTCAGCAGTGACGGTAACACGTGTTGGTGTGGTCAGCAGTGACGGTAACACGTGTTGGTGTGGTCAGCAGTGACCGTAACACGTGTTGGCGTGGTCAGCAGTGACCGTAACACGTGTTGAAGTGGTCAGCAGTGACGGTAACACGTGTTGGTGTGGTCAGTAGTGACGTAAGTTGGATATTAATAGTGTATTAAAAGTATCAACACAAGACGGAACACGAAACAATGCGTATAAATTGGTTAAGTATAGATTTAGGAAAGACCTGGGTAAATACTGGTTCGGTAACAGGGTTGGTGATTTGTGGAACCAATTACCTAAACGTGGTGGAGGTGTGGTCCCTTGATTGTTTCAAGCGTAGGTTGGACATGTATATGAGTGGGATTGGGTGGTTATAAATAGGAGATGCCTCGTATGGGTCAATAGGCCTACTGCAGTTACCTTTGTTCTTATGTTCTTATGTTCTTAAATACTAACTAATTGTTCACTGTGTCAGAATATTATCGTGTAATTATACCAGTAATCCTGTGTCATTGAACAATTATTTCTCTATACTATATCCTTGATCAATTATATCCATTGGAACTCAGAACTCCTGTACCATTGAACTATTATTCTACTGTAACACTGTACCATTGAACTATTATTCTACTGTAACACTGTACCATTGAACTATTATTCTACTGTAACACTGTACCATTGAACTATTATTCTACTGTAACACTGTACCATTGAACTATTATTCTACTGTAACACTGTACGATTAAACCACTATTACAATGAACCGCTATACCATTGAACCAGGGTACCATTGAACCAGGGTACCATTGAACCTGGGTACCATTGAGCAACTATACCACTGGTCCGGTGTCCCATTGTATCATTACATTGTGCTATCACCAACAATTTATCTTAATACATCGAGCACAATCAAGTGAATACACTCTCAAACAAGATAGTTCAGTGTTGACACCGTCGACGACTACGGTGAGCCGTGAGTACTGTGCCAGGTGATCCTCACTCCGGCAATGGTAATGAAACTCAAAATCAATTATTACCAGAAAATTGCGAATTATATATATATAATTAAACACATAAACAAGGGTTAATTAGTCCGTTGCTTAGCATTGGTTGTGACTCAGCAAAAGCCTTACCTCTACTCTACAACGGTAATATTATTGTTTTTGCAATATATGTATATATATATATATATATATATATATATATAATGTACCTAGTAGCCAGAATGCAATACTCGGCCTACTATGCAAGTCCCGATTTGCCTAATAACCCAAGTTTTCCTTAATTTATATATTTTTCCCAAAAATTTCTTGTGAAATGATAACGCTATCCATTTCACTATGTATGAGTTAATTTTTTTTATTTGAGTTCAAACTAATGAAGATATATGACCGAACCTACCCAACCTTACCTATCCTAACCTAACCTAAACTAACATAACTGAGTCAAAAATTGATGTTTTTAATATAATATAATAATAATATTTCAAATTAACCAATTGGAAACCATTTTTTGGAAATAAAGAAAATCACTCGGCCTATTAGGAATATCGAGGCTTGCACATTAGGCCAAGAAGTGCGTTCTGGCTACTAGGTACGATATATATATATATATATATATATATATATATATATATATATATATATATATATATATATATATATATATATATATATATATATATATTATTAAATATGACCGAAAAAGTAAGATTAATAATTCTAACACGAATTTTCTCAATCTTTCGTACATTACGCTTCACTGTTGGAGGTAAATCAAAAATCACTTCTCCAAAATTCATTTTTATTTCTAGTCTGACGCGACACGGGCGCGTTTCGTAAAACTTATTACATTTTCAAAGACTTCACAAATACACAACTGATTAGAACGTATCTCTGATTTTATATCTACCTTTGAGTGAGGTGGGAAGGGTGATGTGGCATTAACACATATATATATATATATATATATATATATATATATATATATATATATATATATATATATATATATATATAAATATATATATATATATATATATATATATATATATGTCGTATCTAGTAGCCAGAACGCACTTTTCAGCCTACTATGCAAGGCCCGATTTGCCTAATAAGCCAAGTTTTCCTGAATTAATATATTTTCTCTAATTTTTTTCTTATGAAATGATAAAGCTACCCACTTCATTATGTATGAGGTCGATTTTTTTTATTGGAGTTAAAATTAACGTAGATATATGACCGAACCTAACCAACCCTACCTAACCTAACCTAACCTATCTTTATAGGTTAGGTTAGGTTAGGTAGCCGAAAAAGTTAGGTTAGGTTAGGTTAGGTAGGTTAGGTAGTCGAAAAACAATAAATTCATGAAAACTTGGCTTATTAGGCAAATCGGGCCTTGCATAGTAGGTTGAGAAGTGCGTTCTGGCTACTAGGTACGACATATATATATATATATATATATATATATATATATATATATATATATATATATATATATATATATATATATATATATATATATATATAGATATATGAGAAAGCTGCATGAACGCGCAAGCGATATATCACTAAGAACTCTGTGACCCGGCCAGGATTCGAACCCATGCCGTCCAGGATCACCCCTAAACGTACACAGTACCGTGACCACCGCACTAATGATCGATCATTGGTGCGGTGGTCACGGTACTGTGTACGTTTAGGGGTGATCCTGGACGGCATGGATTCGAATCCTGGCCGGGTCAAAGAGTTCTTAGTGATATATATATATATATATATATATATATATATATATATATATATATATATATATATATATATATATATATATATATATATATTTTATAAATAAAGCTACCCATTTCATTATGTATGAAGTCGATTTTTTTTATTGGAGTTAAAATTAACGTAGATATATGACCGATATATATAATATATATATATATATATATATATATATATATATATATATATATATATATATATATATATATATATATATATATATTATTAAATATGACCGAAAAAGTAAGATTAATAATTCTAACACGAATTTTCTCAATCTTTCGTACATTTCGTTTCACTATTGGAGGTAAATCAAAAATCAATTCTCCAAAATTCATTTTTATTTCTAGTCTGACGCGACAAGAGCGCGTTTCGTAAAACTTATTACATTTTCAAAGACTTTAGTTCACAAATACACAACTGAATAGAACTTACGCATCTCAGATTTTATATCTACATTTGAGTGAGGTGGATGGGGTGATGTGGCATTAACACAAGACAGAACAAGATGTGGTATTAATAGGGTATTAATTTCATCAACACAAGACAGAACAAGATTATTAATAGGGTATTAATTTCATCAACACAAGACAGAACACGAAACAATGGATATTGAATAGAAGTGTTTGTAGAAAGCCTATTGGTCCATATTTCTTGATGCTTCTATATTGGAGCGGAGTCTTGAGGTGGGTAGAATATAGTTGTGCAATAATTGGCTGTTGATTGCTGGTGTTGACTTCTTGATGTGTAGTGCCTCGCAAACGTCAAGCCGCCTGCTATCACTGTATCTATCGATGATTTCTGTGTTGTTTACTAGGATTTCTCTGGCGATGGTTTGGTTGTGGGAAGAGATTATATGTTCCTTAATGGAGCCCTGTTGCTTATGCATCGTTAAACGCCTAGAAAGAGATGATGTTGTCTTGCCTATGTACTGGGTTTTTTGGAGCTTACAGTCCCCAAGAGGGCATTTGAAGGCATAGACGACGTTCGTCTCTTTTAAACCGTTCTGTTTTGTGTCTGGAGAGTTTCTCATGAGTAGGCTGGCCGTTTTTCTGGTTTTATAGTAAATCGTCAGTTGTATCCTCTGATTTTTGTCTGTAGGGATAACGTTTCTATTAACAATATCTTTCAGGACCCTTTCCTCCGTTTTATGAGCTGTGGAAAAGAAGTTCCTGTAAAATAGTCTAATAGGGGGTATAGGTGTTGTGTTAGTTGTCTCTTCAGAGGTTGCATGGCTTTTCACTTCCCTTCTTATGATGTCTTCGACGAAACCATTGGAGAAGCCGTTATTGACTAGGACCTGCCTTACCCTACAGAGTTCTTCGTCGACTTGCTTCCATTCTGAGCTGTGGCTGAGAGCACGGTCGACATATGCGTTAACAACACTCCTCTTGTACCTGTCTGGGCAGTCGCTGTTGGCATTTAGGCACATTCCTATGTTTGTTTCCTTAGTGTAGACTGCAGTGTGGAAACTTCCGCCCTTTTCCATGACTGTTACATCTAGAAAGGGCAGCTTCCCATCCTTTTCCATCTCGTAAGTGAAACGCAGCACGGAACTCTGCTCAAATGCCTCCTTCAGCTCCTGCAGATGTCTGACATCAGGTACCTGTGTAAAAATGTCGTCAACATACCTGCAGTATATGGCCGGTTTCAAGTTCATGTCGACTAAGACTTTTTGCTCGATGGTACCCATGTAGAAGTTTGCAAACAGGACACCTCGTTGGACGTAGAATCGCTGTTCACCAACGTACCTGTGGACGAGACAATCGGGATGATAGCCGACAGAGTGTATCGTGATCCAGCCTGTACTCCTCTTGACATACCAGAAAATATTCTAAGGAAACTACTCCAAGCTTGTACTAAAGAGGCACCCTTCTTGAGCCCGGATGGGCACATGTATAAGCAAGTAGATGGGGTCGCAATGGGTTCTCCCCTAGGTGTCCTGTTTGCAAACTTCTACATGGGTACCATCGAGCGAAAAGTCTTAGTCGACATGAACTTGAAACCGGCCATATACTGCAGGTATGTTGACGACATTTTTACACAGGTACCTGATGTCAGACATCTGCAGGAGCTGAAGGAGGCATTTGAGCAGAGTTCCGTGCTGCGTTTCACTTACGAGATGGAAAGGATGGGAAGCTGCCCTTTCTAGATGTAACAGTCATGGAAAAGAGCGGAGGTTTCCACACTGCAGTCTACACTAAGGAAACGAACATAGGAATGTGCCTAAATGCCAACAGCGACTGCCCAGACAGGTACAAGAAGAGTGTTGTTAACGCATATGTCGACCGTGCTCTCAGCCACAGCTCAGAATGGAAGCAAGTCGACGAAGAACTCTGTAGGGTAAGGCCGGTCCTAGTCAACAACGGCTTCTCCAATGGTTTCGTCGAAGACATCATAAGAAGGAAAGTGAAACACCATGCAACCTCTGAAGAGACAACTAACACAACACCTATACCCCCTATTAGACTATTTTACAGGAACTTCTTTTCCACAGCTCATAAAACGGAGGAAAGGATCCTGAAAGATATTGTTAATAGAAACGTTATCCCTACAGACAAAAATCAGAGGATACAACTGACGATTTACTATAAAACCAGAAAAACGGCCAGCCTACTCATGAGAAACTCTCCAGACACAAAGCAGAACGCTTTAAAAGAGACCAACGTCGTTTATGCCTTCAAATGCCCTCTTAGGGACTGTAAGCTCCAAAAAACCCAGTATATAGGCAAGACAACAACATCTCTTTCTAGGCGTTTAACGATGCATAAGCAACAGGGCTCCATTAAGGAACATATAATCTCTTCCCACAACCAAACCATCGCCAGAGAAATCCTAGTAAACAACACAGAAATCATCGATAGATACAGCGATAGCAGGCGGCTTGACGTTTGCGAGGCACTACACATTAAGAAGTCAACACCAGCAATCAACAGCCAATTAATGCACAACTATATTCTACCCACCTCAAGACTCCTCTCCAATATAGAAGCATCAAGAAATATGGACCAATAGGCTTTCTACAATCACTTCCATTCAATACCCATTGTTTCGTGTTCTGTCTTGTGTTGATGAATTTAATACCCTATTAATACCACCTCACCCCATCCACCTCACTCAAATGTAGATATAAACAAATCGGAGATGTGTAAGTTCTGTTCAGTTGTGTATGTGTAAACTAAAGTCTTTGAAAATGTAATAAGTTTTACGAAACGCGCTCAAGTGTCGCGTCAGACTAGAAATAAAAATGAATTTTGGAGAATTGATTTTTGAATTACCACCAGCAGTGAAAAGAAATGTACGAAAGATTGAGAAAATTCGTGTTAGAATTATTAATCTTACTTTTTCGGTCATCCAAAGGGTAACGAAGGACACTACAGCCGAATTGAAAGCAAAGGTCAACAAACTGATCGAAACTGTGAGCGCCAAGAAATCAGGACTCCACCTGCCAAAGATCATTGGGGAATATAAACCTGGATATGCGTATGGAAATGTAAAGACACACAAGCCTGGAAACCCACTTCGGCCAATCATTAGCCAGATACCCACACCCACGTACAGACTGGCGAAGCGACTCAACGGCCTGCTGATTCCTTATGTCCCTTGCGCCTTCAGCCTGAAGTCTCCAAAGGAATTTGTTGACTTACTGCGGGGCACACGGGCCACAGGGATAAGAGCCTCGTTGGACGTAGAATCACTGTTCACCAACGTACCTGTGGACGAGACAATCGGGATGATAGCCGACAGAGTGTATCGTGATCCAGCCTGTACTCCTCTTGACATACCAGAAAATATTCTAAGGAAACTACTCCAAGCTTGTATTAAAGAGGCACCCTTCTTGAGCCCGGATGGGCATATGTATAAGCAAGTAGATGGGGTCGCCATGGGTTCTCCCCTAGGTGTCCTGTTTGCAAACTTCAACATGGGTACCATCGAGCAAAAAGTCTTAGTCGACATGAACTTGAAACTGGCCATATACTGCAGGTATGTTGACGACATTTTTACACAGGTACCTGATGTCAGACATCTGCAGGAGCTGAAGGAGGCATTTGAGCAGAGTTCCGTGCTGCATTTCACTTTCGAGATGGAAAAGGATGGGAAGCTGCCCTTTCTAGATGTAACAGTCATGGAAAAGAGCGGAGGTTTCAACACTGCAGTCTACACTAAGGAAACGAACATAGGAATGTGCCTAAATGCCAACAGCGACTGCCCAGACAGGTACAAGAGGAGTGTTGTTAACGCATATGTCGACCGTGCTCTCAGCCACAGCTCAGAATGGAAGCAAGTCGACGAAGAACTCTGTAGGGTAAGGCAGGTTCTAGTCAACAACGGCTTCTCCAATGGTTTCGTCGAAGACATCATAAGAAGGAAAGTGAAACGCCATGCAACCTCTGAAGAGACAACTAACACAACACCTATACCCCCTATTAGACTATTTTACAGGAACTTCTTTTCCACTGCTCATAAAACGGAGGAAAGGGTCCTGAAAGATATTGTTAATAGAAACGTTATCCCTACAGACAAAAATCAGAGGATACAACTGACGATTTACTATAAAACCAGAAAAACGGCCAGCCTATTCATGAGAAACCCTCCAGACACAAAGCAGAACGCTTTAAAAGAGTCCAACGTCGTCTATGCCTTCAAATGCCCTCTTGGGGACTGTAAGCTCCAAAAAACCCAGTATATAGGCAAGACAACAACATCTCTTTCTAGGCGTTTAACGATGCATAAGCAACAGGGCTCCATTAAGGAACATATAATCTCTTCCCACAACCAAACCATCGCCAGAGAAATCCTAGTAAACAACACAGAAATCATCGATAGATACAGCGATAGCAGTCGGCTTGACGTCTGCGAGGCACTACACATTAAGAAGTCAACACCAGCAATCAACAGCCAATTAATGCACAACTATATTCTACCCACCTCAAGACTCCGCTCCCATATAGAAGCATCAAGAAATATGGACCAATAGGCTTTCTACAAACACTTCTATTCAATACCCATTGTTTCATGTTCTGGCTTGTGTTGATGAATTTAATACCCTATTAAAACCACCTCACCCCATCCACCTCACTAAAATGTAGATATAAACAAATCGGAGATGTGTAAGTTCTATTCAGTTGTGTATGTGTTAACTAAAGTCTTTGAAAGTGTAATTAGTTTTACGAAACGCGCTCAAGTGTCGCGTCAGACTAGAAATAAAAATGAATTTTGGAGAATTGATTTTTGAATTACCACCAACAGTGAAAAGAAATGTACGAAAGATTGAGAAAATTCGTGTTAGAATTATTAATCTTACTTTTTCGGTCATATTTAATAATATATGTCTACAGGAAAGACTGCTACCAAAATATACTAATATATATATATATATATATATATATATATATATAATATGAGAACTGATTATAGGAATGAAGGCCAGTCATAGCGCTGAACGGGGATGATATAACGGTGGAGGAGAGAATGTTTTGGGTGTTATGTGGGTGAGGGGTGGGAGAGGGTGGGGTGGGGGGGTTGGGGTGGGAGGGAGGGGTATTGTGGGGGGAGGGGGACTCCCAGGTGACCACCACACACAACTTTTGTCTTTATACAACAAGTAATCTTGGGGGAAGATTTTTTTTGTATATATTGTGTGGAGCATTATAATGGTGGATAGGCCTACCCCAGGGCCACCTGGGCCAGCGCCGCCTGGGTGGCCTCGGCCCTAATTGCTAGACCTGTGAGAGCGTAACTAGTGGAGGAGAGGGGGGGGGGGAGATGTGATTCCTCTCTACCATTCCAACATCAAAGTTCGCTCTAGACCTGACCGTGACTCTCCATTACTGTAGAGGGGGGGGGGAGGGGGTACAGGAACCCACGCCGAATCTTATTGAAGAGTTTACCCACCCCGGAGCCGGTCGGCCAAGCAGACAGCACGCTGGACTTGTGATCCTGTGGTCCTGGGTTCGATCCCAGGCGCCGGCGAGAAACAATGGGCAGAGTTTCTTTCAGCCTATGCCCCTGTTACCTAGCACTAAAATAGGTACCTGGGTGTTAGTCAGCTGTCACGGGCTGCTTCCTAGGGGTGGAGGCCTGGTCGAGGACCGGGCCGCGGGGTCACTAAAAACCCCGAAATCATCTCAAGATAACCTCAAGATAACCCCGGTAAACCTACACCTTCACTTGGTGTGGGTGTGAACTTGGTGTAAACTTTAATAATAACTATTGTATAAAATTTGTGTGGATCCCATCCCATGTTGGAGTTGGAAAATATGACTTTGTAGGTCGATGGGCCAATGAGGCTTGCAGGAAAGAAAACACTGATTGTGACTTTTGACTATCTAATGCCATTATTAGAAACATTCAAATTAAAAAAATTAATTCAGATTTAGAAGAACTAAGAAATGCCCAGAGACCTGAAAGCTGCAGTATTAAAAGTTATGACAAGTTTTGTAATAATAGGTATTTGTATGGTCAGCACAGTAACCGAACCAGGCAATGTGATGTAGTCATTGCTGTAATTCGCCTTGGCTATAGACACATCTGGCAGGTTAGTGAGGCTGAGCCACTACCAGAATACTCAGATTGTAAACTCTGTGATAAACCTCTAATGCATTCACTAGAACACTATATTGATGAATGTGAAACCGTAAAGGACTTTAGACCTCCTGGCCTCTTGTACCACCAACTGTGTAACTATTTCATTGACTCAGGTGTTCTGGACGACCGCCTAACAATTTATCCAAAATTTACTTGTCCAATTTAAAGATTGAAGAACAATTTTATTTATATTCTAAGCTGCATCACTTATGAACCCATCCCTGCCCTTGTGTGGCAGTGCACAGTAGAAAGTTGTTTCCACATATCCATACTTTAAAACATTGATTGTAACCATGATATATATGTGCTTCAGCCTACAGTTTAGACCTATTGTCTTGTGTATGACCCTCTGTCCTGCGTGACAGTGAATACCAACATTATCCTCACTTTAATAAGAATTAATTGAAATCCTCAGATTAGGCAAAATTGTAATTAATTTTGTCAATGAAGATGTTAATAATAATAAGTCGAGTCTTTAGATAACCCAAAGGAGAGGGCACGAGGGCAAGTGGGGACACTACTCGTTCTAAGGGCAGGATAGCGGGAGATCTTTACTACCATTAATAAGAAGAAAAGGAGGGAATTGCTACTCATTCTAAGGGGGAGGACAAAAATGGGGCGCCTCACCACCGTTATAAAAGGTGAAAGAAATGGGTAATCATTCTAAAGGGGGCAGGAAAGGGGGGACTGCCGCCACCATCTTTGTTTTCGAGGTCTGTAAGGGAAGGGAGGAAGGGAACTATCAGGGGTAAGCACCAAGTCATTACGACTATATAGCATATGGAAGGGGTCAGGATAAGGATTAGGGATGGGACGGGGGAAGGAATGGTGCCCAACCACTTGAACGGTCGGGGATTGAACGCCTACCTGCATGAAGCGAGATCGTCGCTCTACCGTGTATAATCTGTGTGTAATCTTACTTTGTCATCCCACACAGCCATCTTGAGGGTATCTTGAGATGACTTCAGGGTTTAGCTTTTTGTTACACACCCCCAGGAAGCAGCCCGAAGCAGCTGTCTAACTCCCAGTTACCTATTTACTGCTAGGTGAACAGACGAATCAGAGTGAAAGAAACTATGTCCACTTGTTTCCGCCTCCACTGGGGATCGAACCTGGAACCTGAGGACTACGAATCCGAAGCGATGTCCACTCAGCTGTCCGGCCGCTTCCTGTGCTGGCAAGAATTCATTTGTATTACAAAAACTGTCTTGTTGGCCAGGAATTGCTGGGGCGGTAGGAGATGTGTTCCTTCTTGAGTGTGTGGAGATGTGTTGTGGTGCGTCAGTTCCTTCTTGAGTGTGTGGGGGTGTGTTGTGGTGCGTCAGTTCCTTCTTGAGTGTGTGGGGATATGTTGTGGTGCGTCAGTTCCTTCTTGAGTGTGTGGGGATGTGTTGTGGTGCGTCAGTTCCTTCTTGAGTGTGTGGGGGTGTGTTGTGGTGCGTCAGTTCCTTCTTGAGTGTGTGGGGATGTGTTGTGGTGCGTCAGTTCCTTCTTGAGTGTGTGGGGATGTGTTGTGGTGCGTCAGTTCCTTCTTGAGTGTGTGGGGGTGTGTTGTGGTGCGTCAGTTCCTTCTTGAGTGTGTGGGGATGTGTTGTGGTGCGTCAGTTCCTTCTTGAGTGTGTGGGGGTGTGTTGTGGTGCGTCAGTTTCTTCTTGAGTGTGTGGGGATGTGTTGTGGTGCGTCAGTTCCTTCTTGAGTGTGTGGGAGTGTGTTGTGGTGCGTCAGTTTCTTCTTGAGTGTGTGGGGATGTGTTGTGGTGCGTCAGTTTCTTCTTGAGTGTGTGGGGATGTGTTGTGGTGCGTCAGGTCGTCACCTCTGGCACCGCTGCCGCAGGTTGAGTGTGTGGGGTGTGTTGTGGTGCGTCAGGTCGTCACCACTGGCACCGCTGCCGCAGGTGAGTGTGTGGGGATGTGTTGTGGTGCGTCAGGTCGTCACCACTGGCACCGCTGCCGCAGGTTGAGTGTGTGGGGATGTGTTGTGGTGCGTCAGGTCGTCACCACTGGCACCGCTGCCGCAGGTTGATTGACTGATAAAGATTAAGCCACCCAAGAGGTGGCACGGGCATGAATAGCCCGTAAACCGCTACCGCAAGAGTGCCCTTGTTGACGTAGGTGTGTGTTGGCGCCACCGTCCTTCACCTCACTAGGGGGCGCTGCCACCACCGCTGCCACCACCACTGCCACCACCACTGCCACCACCGCTGCCACCACCTCTGCTACCACCGCTGCCACCACCGCTGCCACCACCTCTGCTACCACCTCTGCCACCACCTCTGCCACCACCGCTGCCACCACCGCTGCCACCACCGCTGCCACCACCGCTGCCACCACCACTGCCACCACCTCTGCCACCACCTCTGCCTCCACCACTGCCACCACCGCTGCCACCACCTCTGCCACCACCGTTGCCACCACCGCTGCCACCACCACTGCCACCACCGCTGCCACCACCGCTGCCACCACCGCTGCCACCACCACTGCCACCCCCGCTGCCACCACCACTGCCACCACCACTGCCACCACAGCTGCCACCACCGCTGCCACCACCACTGCCACCACCACTGCCACCACCACTGCCACCACCGCTGCCACCACCGCTGCCACCACCGCTGCCACCACCACTGCCACCACCGCTGCCACCACCGCTGCCACCACCACTGCCACCACCACTGCCACCACCACTGCCACCACCGCTGCCACCACCGCTGCCACCACCGCTGCCACCACCACTGCCACCACCGCTGCCACCACCACTGCCACCACCGCTGCCACCACCGCTGCCACCACCGCTGCCACCACCACTGCCACCACCGCTGCCACCACCGCAGCCACCACCGCAGCCACCACCGCTGCCACCACCGCTGCCACCACCACTGCCACCACCACTGCCACCACCGCTGCCACCACCGCTGCCACCACCACTGCCACCACCACTGCCACCACCACTGCCACCACCGCTGCCACCACCGCTGCCACCACCGCTGCCACCACCACTGCCACCACCGCTGCCACCACCGCTGCCACCACCACTGCCACCACCGCTGCCACCACCGCAGCCACCACTTTCCGTCCGGCCGTCCACTCCCAGGAGCCTGACTTCTCATTTAAAAGTTGTGGTGGCACTGTTTTCAGCATGAGCCGCACACAGTGCTTGTGTGGCACACCTCTGTGGCTCTCTCTCAGTGTGTGCTCACCTAGTTGTGCTTGCGAGGGTTGAGTTCTGGCTCTTTGGTTCCGCCTCTATGTACTCACCTACTTGTACCCACCTGTTTGTGTTTGCAGACTCGAGCTGCATTGACTCTTGGATCCCGCCTTTCTACCCATCTGTTGTTTACAGCAATGACTATGGTCCCATTTCCCTATCATATCTAGTTTTAAAATTATGAATAGAGTTTGCTTCCACAACCTGCTCTTTAAGTGCATTCCATTTTTCCACTACTCTCACGCTAAAAGAAAACTTCCTAACATCTCTGTGACTCATCTGAGTTTCCAGCTTCCACCCATGTCCCCTCGTTCTGTTACTATTCCGTGTGAACATTTCGTTTATGTCCACTCAGTCAATCCCCCTGAGTATTTTATACGTTCCAATCATATCCCCCCCTCTCCCTTCTTTTTTTCTAGTGACGTAAGGTTCAGTTCCTTTAGGCGTTCTTCATATCCCATCCCTCGTAACTCTGGGACAATCATTGTCGGAAACTTCTGAACCTTTTCCAGTTTCCTTGTGTGTTTCTTCAGATGGGGACTCCATGATGGCGCGGCATACTCTAAGACTGGCCTCACGTAGGCAGTGTAAAGCGCCCTAAATGCCTCCTTACTTAGGTTTCTGAATGATGTTCTAACTTTAGCCAGTGTAGAGTACGCTGCTGTCGTTATACTATTTATATGTGCCTCAGGAGATAGCTTAGGTGCTATGTCCACGCCCCAGGTCTCTCTTTTCCATCGTTACTGGTAGGCAGTTCCCCTTCTTTGTGTACTGTCTCTTTGGTCTCCTATCACCTAGGCACATTTCCATAACTTTACATTTACTCGTGTTGAACTCCATGTGTGTGTGTGTGTGTGTGTGTGTGTGTGTGTGTGTGTGTGTATGTATGTGTGTGTGTGTGTGTGTGTGTGTGTGTGTGTGTGTGTGTGTGTGTGTGTGTGTGTGTGTGTGTACTTCCGCTGAAGCGATGAACGTCTCCTCAGCATCTAAATATTTATTTGAACATACGAGGCCTAAGCGGCGCCTATCCCGGGGAAGGCACAGGAACAGCAGTGGGGCCAGGATAGAGCCTTGTGGGACCCCCCCCTGTTAATTCCTGCAGCTTGGAACCATCTCTCTGACAGTGACTCTTTGTTTCCTGTCCTTCAGGTACTCCCTTACCCAGTCTAGTGTTGTCCCAGGTATCCCAGCCTGTTTCTCCATCATCATGGCTGTCTCGTGAGTTTCCTTCCTTCTCCATACTGTTCACCAGTCTATCAGAGGGAACACTGCCAGATGTGTTTTGTCAGTCTAGGAAAATAGTCTGCCCCAGCATCCTATTTCCTGTCTTATTATAGTAACCCAAGTTTATCAGTCATGACTTTCACCTTTTATCACCTTTTTAAAGGTGATAAATCACTGTTTTATCTTTTATCACCGTTTATCACCTTTTAATTCCATGATGACCTTTTCTCACAAAGTCGATTCTAGCCAGATGCTCCACCATTCTCCTCCTGATTACTTTCTCTAGTATTTTACATGGAATACTTGTCACCGACGCTGGTCTGTAGTTTATTGTCTCGTTTCCTATCTCCTATTTTGAGCAATTGGACTATGTTGGCCTTTTTTCAATTTCTGGACGATTTCCTGTTTCATGCATTTTATAACTTTTTTTTTCCACAGACGTGGCCACACATTTACAATGCTAACCAGCATATATACATTTTCTTTTGTCCTCCATGGACAAGGTTAGAGATGTGTTAAACTTGGGTGACCGGTGACACCGGAGTTCTGCAGTCTCTTAAAGGAGCTATGGTGAGATCAGGTCCAGACCTGTTGATTTTATTACATCTAGTTCCCCCAAGTGTCTTCTGCAGTAACTACAATGTCATCCATTGTTTCTTCTGGCCTTTCATCTCGCATCCATGCTAATAGTTGTGCTGGTACTCACCTAGTTGTGCATGCAACGAGTCACAATAACGTGACTTAAGTATGTTTACCAGACCACACACTAGAAAATAAAAGGACGACGACGTTTCGGTTCGACCTGGACCATTCTCAAGTCGATTGTGAATGGTTGACTTGAGAATGGTCCAGGACGGACCGAAGCGTCATCGTCCCTTCATATTCTAGTGTGTGGTTTGTTCAACATCACCTACTTGTGTTTTCAGGGGGAGGGGGGGGGGGTTAAGCTTCGGTTCTTTGGTCCCGCCTCTCATCTGGTGAGATGATGATGGTGGTGATTATAAATGTACAGTACCAATGTTAACTTGTAGCCAAACTAAGCAGCTGGAGGTGTAGTGGGGCATGTTCACATGTGGGATTATGAGCCATAACTGCGTAACCCGGTGAGTGAAGTATGGCCTGTGTAGTCTTCTATTGCCCCCTGTGTCGTGGTGATAAGATGAAGTAGTGCTGAGTAACGACAGGACATGAACGGCGCCAGTCATCAATGCTCACACGTGTGACCTCCTCCGAAGTGCAGTTTAGAATCATTCTCAGTGAGCAGCGAGGGGTCGGCCCGACACACTGTGAGCCGCGGGGAATTATCTATGTTATTCTTCGTTGAATTTGTTCAGGAGAATTTATGTCCATTCTCTGACGTCTCGCCTGGTGCAAGGTGGAGCTATGAGATAACTTCACTCTTCTCGTTGTTAATGCTTTTACTGGCCTTATTGCATTGATAAATGCTGCCGGTGCATTAAACCCGATGCAATATATATATATATATATATATATATATATATATATATATATATATATATATATATATATATATATATATATATATATATATATATATATATATGTCGTACCTAGTAGCCAGAACGCACTTCTCAGCCTACTATGCAAGGCCCGATTTGCCTAATAAGCCAAGTTTTCATGAATTAATTGTTTTTCGACTACCTAACCTACCTAACCTAACCTAACCTAACTTTTTCGGCTACCTAACCTCACCTAACCTCCAAAGATAGGTTAGGTTAGGTTAGGTAGGGTTGGTTAGGTTCGGTCATATATCTACGTTAATTTTAACTCCAATAAAAAATAATTGACCTCATACATAATGAAATGGGTAGCTTTATCATTTCACAAGAAAAAAATTAGAGAAAATATATTAATTCAGGAAAACTTGGCTTATTAGGCAAATCTGGCCTTGCATAGTGGGCCGAGAAGTGCGTTCTGGCTACTAGGTACGACATATATATATATATATATATATATATATATATATATATATATATATATATATATATATATAATATAATATAATGTTGCCACTTCGCAACTGAGCATTGTTCATGTTCGCAGAAACTACCACCAAAATTTCTGATTGGCCCGTTAATATTAGCTAATGTTACAAGGATCATTAAATAAAAACCTGTTATTAAAATTAGCAATACCAGTTTACTATCTGGCAGGGACAAATAATCAAACAAAATGCCAAAATGCCGACAGCACTAATAAACACTACTGACAGACTTACGACCACTGACACACTAACATATATGAGGAATGACTTGACTTATAAACCACGAGGAATACCACACTCATATCAACACCTAAACTCAAATAACATAAAAACTACTTAGCTCAGTGACACGTCCAGTCGCCAAACCCACTCCCCCCCCTGCCAGTAGCTCCCCCTGCCAGTAGCTCCCCTGCCAGTAGCTCCCCTTGCCAGTAGCTCCCCCTGCCAGTAGCTCCCCTGCCAGTAGCTCCCCTGCCAGTAGCTCCCCCTGCCAGTAGTTCCCCTGCCAGTAGCTCCCCTGCCCGTAGCTCCCCCTGCCAGTAGCTCCCCTGCCAGTAGCTCCCCTGCCAGTAACTCCCCTGCCAGTAACTCCCCTGCCAGTAGCTCCCCCTGCCAGTAGCTCCCCTGCCAGTAACTCACCTGCCAGTAGCTCCCCTGCCAGTAGCTCCCCTGCCAGTAACTCCCCTGCCAGTAACTCCCCTGCCAGTAGCTCCCCTGCCAGTAGCCCCCCCTGCCAGTAGCTCCACCTGCCAGTAGCTCCCCTGCCAGTAGCTCCACCTGCCAGTAGCTGCCCTGCCAGTAGCTCCACCTGCCAGTAGCTCCCCTGCCAGTAGCTCCCCCTGCCAGAAGCTCCCCTGCCAGTAACTCCCCTGCCAGTAGCTCCCCTGCCAGTAGCTCCCCTGCCAGTAACTCCCCTGCCAGTAACTCCCCTGCCAGTATCTCCCCTGCCAGTAGCTCCCCTGCCAGTAGCTCCCCTGCCAGTAGCCCCCCCCTGCCAGTAGCTCCACCTGCCAGTAGCTCCCCTGCCAGTAGCTCCCCTGCCAGTAGCTCCCCCTGCCAGTAGCTCCTCTGCCAGTAGCTCCCCTGCCAGTAGTTCCCCTGCCAGTAGCTGCCCTGCCAGTAGCTCCCCCTGCCAGTAGCTCCCCTGCCAGTAGCTCCCCCTGCCAGTAGCTCCCCTGCCAGTAGCTCCCCTGCCAGTAGCTCCCCCTGCCGTAGCTCCCCCTGCCAGTAGCTCCCCTGCCAGTAGCTCCCCCTGCCAGTAGCTCCACCTGCCAGTAGCTCCCCCTGCCAGTAGCTGCCCTGCCAGTAGCTCCCCTGCCAGTAGCTCTCCTGCCAGTAGCTCCCCCTGCCAGTAGCTCCCCTGCCAGTAGCTCCCCCTGCCAGTAGCTGTCCTGCCAGTAGCTCCCCCTGCCAGTAGCTCCCCAACCAGTAGCTTCCCTACCAGTAGCTCCCCTGCCAGTAGCTCCCCTGCCAGTAGCTCCCCTGCCAGTAGCTCCCCCTGCCAGTAGCTCCCCCTGCCAGTAGCTCCCCCTGCCAGTAGCTCCCCTACCAGTAGCTCCCCTGCCAGTAGCTCCCCTGCCAGTAGCTCCCCTACCAGTAGCTCCCCTACCAGTAGCTCCCCTGCCAGTAGCTCCCCTGCCAGTAGCTCCCCTGCCAGTAGCTCCCCTGCCAGTAGCTCCCCTGCCAGTAGCTCCCCCTGCCAGTAGCTCCCCTGCCAGTAGCTCCCCTGCCAGTAGCTCCCCTGCCAGTAGCTCCCCTGCCAGTAGCTCCCCTACCAGTAGCTCCCCTACCAGTAGCTCCCCTGCCAGTAGCTCCCCTGCCAGTAGCTCCCCTGCCAGTAGCTCCCCAGCCAGTAGCTCCCCTGCCAGTAGCTCCCCCTGCCAGTAGCTCCCCTGCCAGTAGCTCCCCTGCCAGTAGCTCCCCTGCCAGTAGCTCCCCTGCCAGTAGCTCCCCTGCCAGTAGCTCCCCTGCCAGTAGCTCCCCCTGCCAGTAGCTCCCCTGCCAGTAGCTCCCCCTGCCAGTAGCTCCCCTGCCAGTAGCTCCCCTGCCAGTAGCTCCCCTGCCAGTAGCTCCCCTGCCAGTAGCTCCCCTGCCAGTAGCTCCCCCTGCCAGTAGCTCCCCTGCCAGTAGCTCCCCTGCCAGTAGCTCCCCTGCCAGTAGCTCCCCTGCCAGTAGCTCCCCCTGCCAGTAGCTCCCCTGCCAGTAGCTCCCCTGCCAGTAGCTCCCCTGCCAGTAGCTCCCCCTGCCAGTTGCTCCCCTGCCAGTAGCTCCCCTGCCAGTAGCTCCCCTGCCAGTAGCTCCCCTGCCAGTAGCTCCCCTGCCAGTAGCTCCCCCTGCCAGTAGCTCCCCTGCCAGTAGCTCCCCTGCCAGTAGCTCCCCTGCCAGTAGCTCCCCTGCCAGTAGCTCCCCTGCCAGTAGCTCCCCTACCAGTAGCTCCCCTGCCAGTAGCTCCCCTGCCAGTAGCTCCCCTGCCAGTAGCTCCCCTGCCAGTAGCTCCCCTGCCAGTAGCTCCCCTGCCAGTAGCTCCCCCTGCCAGTAGCTCCCCTGCCAGTAGCTCCCCTGCCAGTAGCTCCCCTGCCAGTAGCTCCCCTGCCAGTAGCTCCCCCTGCCAGTAGCTCCCCTGCCAGTAGCTCCCCTGCCAGTAGCTCCCCTGCCAGTAGCTCCCCCTGCCAGTAGCTCCACCTGCCAGTAGCTCCCCTGCCAGTAGCTCCCCTGCCAGTAGCTCCCCTGCCAGTAGCTCCACCTGCCAGTAGCTGCCCTGCCAGTAGCTCCCCTGCCAGTAGCTCTCCTGCCAGTAGCTCCCCTGCCAGTAGCTTCCCTGCCAGTAGCTCCCCCTGCCAGTAGCTCCCCCTGCCAGTAGCTCCACCTGCCAGTAGCTGCCCTGCCAGTAGCTCCCCTGCCAGTAGCTCTCCTGCCAGTAGCTCCCCTGCCAGTAGCTTCCCTGCCAGTAGCTCCCCCTGCCAGTAGCTCCCCTTGCCAGTAGCTCCACCTGCCAGTAGCTGCCCTGCCAGTAGCTCCCCTGCCAGTAGCTCTCCTGCCAGTAGCTCCCCTGCCAGTAGCTCCCCTGCCAGTAGCTCCCCCTGCCAGTAGCTCCACCTGCCAGTAGCTCCCCTGCCAGTAGCTCCCCTGCCAGTAGCTCCCCTGCCAGTAGCTCCACCTGCCAGTAGCTGCCCTGCCAGTAGCTCCCCTGCCAGTAGCTCTCCTGCCAGTAGCTCCCCTGCCAGTAGCTTCCCTGCCAGTAGCTCCCCCTGCCAGTAGCTCCCCTGCCAGTAGCTTCCCTGCCAGTAGCTCCCCCTGCCAGTAGCTCCCCCTGCCAGTAGCTCCCCTGCCAGTAGCTGCCCTGCCACACCAAGCATCACTATCACAGGTCCACATGTGCGCCCTCTCCTCTGACCCACTCATACAATAAGATACAACAGGGCAATACAATAGCATAAATGACAAAGAAGCAACATAATGATGATAATATATCATCGTACTTATGAACTCAAATTAGAAATATGGAACTGTGTAGAACATAGCAAAATGAGGTGTGTGATCAATATATAAATCTGCATTAATTGGTATAGTGAGGATCAAGGGGTAAATACCTTGGGTATAATAGTACATACTTCCACATCATGCTTCCAGACCCGTGCTGAAGACGGATTTACAGTGATAGTATTTTCCGTGACAGTATTTACAGTGACAACATTTACAGTGATAGAATTTACAGTGACAGTATGCATTTTACCACAATATAACACCACAGTGATTGTAGTGAACACCACAGTGATCTCATGATAAGAGTGATCATGAGGCAACAGTGACCAACGGTGAACTTTCAGTACTTTGTTCCATGGAACAGTTACTGTATCTGCCGGCTTAGGTTTTTTTTAATGTTTCCATATACATTTATTCCAAGTGATTTTTCAAGCAGTTTGGTACGAACAACATATTTTGTGCCTGCAAATATGTTATATATTAGGTTGCTGATGGTCCGAAACCTGGCATCGTAACCGCCGGGAAATATGGGGCCTGAATTTAAAATTAGAGTAAATTGCTCGAAATTAGTAACATAAGTGGCGACGTTTTGGCTCATCTTGGACTCATTTCAGGTCATGACGGTCATATTCAGACACGAAGCCATTAAAAGGCTTTATATTGGCTTCCTTGTCTGCCTAGGTTTCAGGTCACCGTTTAGTATGACCCCCAAGTCTCAGGTCATCCCAAGCATGACCCCCAAGTCTCAGGTCATCTCAAGCATGACCCCCAAGTCTCAGGTCATCTCAAGCATGACCCCCAAGTCTCAGGTCATCCCAAGCATGACCCCCAAGTCTCAGGTCATCTCAAGCATGACCCCCAAGTCTCAGGTCATCTCAAGCATGACCCCCCAAGTCTCAGGTCATCTCAAGCATGACCCCCAAGTCTCAGGTCATCTCAAGCATGACCCCCAAGTTTCAGGTCATCTCAAGCATGACCCCCAAGTCTCAGGTCATCTCAAGCATGACCCCCAAATCTCAGGTCATCTCAAGCATGACCCCCAGGTCTCAGGTCATCCCAAGCATGACCCCCAGGTCTCAGGTCATCCCAAGCATGACCCCCAGGTCTCAGGTCATCCCAAGCATGACCCCCAGGTCTCAGGTCATCCCAAGCATGACCCCCAAATCTCAGGTCATCTCAAGCATGACCCCCAGGTCTCAGTTCATCCCAAGCATGACCCCCAGGTCTCAGGTCATCCCAAGCATGACCCCCAAATCTCTGGTCATCTCAAGCATGACCCCCAGGTCTCAGGTCATCCCAAGCATGACCCCCAGGTCTCAGGTCATCCCAAGCTAGGAACTCTGGTGTCGTCGTTGAACTTGCTGTGACAAGGAGAGCTTCGGTACAGGCTGGCAGGCTATCCAGCCCCATGCTCCAAACATGCCCCAAACATGCTCAAAACATGTTACAAACGTGCTCCAAATAGACTCCAAACGTGCTCCAAACATCCTCCAAACATGCTTCAAACATGCCCCCAAACATGCTCTCGTAGTTACTGTGACATCATTGTGGACCCTCTGCCAGGTTTTTACTGATCCGTACAATGTGGTGATCATTTGCAGGTCACTTGCGAGTCTCAGTAATTATGGGAATGCTATTAAGATAAGCCAAATGTTTCTATAAAATGTATAAAATTATAAATATTTCTTGAAATAAATCTCAGTTCTTGCTGAATGTGAATAAATCTTAAATTACATTAAAAAAAATGTGAAGTATTGCCAAGGTACATGTATATATTATTCCTCATTAAAATGAATAATTACACCTTAGAATGTATTTTTTGTGACTTTATCTAATACGAGAAATTGACCATTAATAAAAGGATTTATGTTCATTACTTGTAGTGATGCAGAGCCTCGTTGGTGTCCTGCCGCGCGCGGCCCGCCTCTCTTGTCTCCTGCCTCTTGCTTGTCTCTCCTCTTCCTTCCTCTTCCTTCTCCTCTTTCTCCTCCCCCTCTCACAGGCCTCAGACCCTCATGCCTAACACCGGTGCGTGTGAACCTGCAATCCATTCTTTGTTGCCAGAATGTCTAGTGTAGGTAGTAGCCGTACACGTGATTAACACACACACACACACACACACACACACACACACACACACACACACACACACACACACACACACACACACACACACACACACACACACAGACTGGTGGAGGGTGATTCCATACAGAGTTTGAAATGTAGATATCATATAGCTGGAGAAGCTCAGGAATCTGTACACCAGTAGATTGACGGTTGAGAGGCGGGACCAAAGAGCCAAAGCTCAACCCCCCGTAAGCACATATAAGTGAGTACGAATAGGTGAGTACCCACCAGTGTACCTGTCGGATAACCTTTCAGCATATCTTAGAGATGAGCTTGATTAGTTACCGCATTCACGTTGATAAAGGTGAGGCCGTCACTGTTGTGGCGCTGGTGCAGTGATGGTGGATGGCTGGTGCAGTGATGGGGGGAGGGCTGGTGCAGTGATGGTGGATGGCTGGTGCAGTGATGGGGGGAGGGCTGGTGCAGTGATGGGGGGAGGGCTCTTGCAGTGATGGGTGGAGGGCTGGTGCAGTGATGGTGGAGGGCTGGTGCAGTGATGGGTGGAGGACTGGTGCAGTGATGGGTAGAGGACTGGTGCAGTGATGGGTGGAGGGCTGGTGCAGTGATGGTGGAGGGCTGGTGCAGTGATGGTGGAGGGCTGGTGCAGTGATGGGTGGAGGACTGGTGCAGTGATGGGTGGAGGACTGGTGCAGTGATGGGGGGAGGGCTGGTGCAGTGATGGGTGGAGGATTGGTGCAGTGATGGGTGGAGGACTGGTGCAGTGATGGTGGAGGGCTGGTGCAGTGATGGTGGAGGGCTAGTGCAGTGATGGGTGGAGGACTGGTGCAGTGATGGTGGAGGGCTGGTGCAGTGATGGGTGGAGGACTGGTGCAGTGATGGGTGGAGTGCTGGTGCAGTGATGGGTGGATGACTGGTGCAGTGATGGGTGGAGGACTGGTGCAGTGATGGGTGGAGGGCTGGTGCAGTGATGGGTGGAGGGCTGGTGCAGTGATGGGTGGAGGACTGGTGCAGTGATGGGTGGAGGGCTGGTGCAGTGATGGGTGGAGGACTGGTGCAGTGATGGGTGGAGGGCTGGTCCAGTGATGGTGGAGGGCTGGTGCAGTGATGGTGGAGGACTGGTGCAGTGATGGGTGGAGGACTGATGCAGTGATGGGTGGAGGGCTGGTCCAGTGATGGTGGAGGGCTGGTGCAGTGATGGGTGGAGGACTGGTGCAGTGATGGGTGGAGGACTGGTGCAGTGATGGGTGGAGGGCTGGTCCAGTGATGGTGGAGGGCTGGTGCAGTGATGGTGGAGGACTGGTGCAGTGATGGGTGGAGGACTGGTACAGTGATGGGTGGAGGGCTGGTGCAGTGATGGGTGGAGGGCTGGTGCAGTGATGGTGGAGGACTGGTGCAGTGATGGGGGGAGGACTGGTGCAGTGATGGTGGAGGACTGGTGCAGTGATGGGGGGAGGACTGGTGCAGTGATGGTGGAGGACTGGTGCAGTGATGGTGGAGGGCTGGTGCAGTGATGGGTGGAGGGCTGGTGCAGTGATGGGTGGAGGGCTGGTGCAGTGATGGGTGGAGGGCTGGTGCAGTGATGGTGGAGGGCTGGTGCAGTGATGGGGGGAGGGCTGGTGCAGTGATGGTGGAGGACTGGTGCAGTGATGGGGGGAGGACTGGTGCAGTGATGGTGGAGGACTGGTGCAGTGATGGGTGGAGGGCTGGTGCAGTGATGGGTGGAGGACTGGTGCAGTGATGGTGGAGGGCTGGTGCAGTGATAGTGGAGGGCTGGTGCAGTGATGGGTGGAGGGCTGGTGCAGTGATGGGTGGAGGACTGGTGCAGTGATGGTGAAGGACTGGTGCAGTGATGGGTGGAGGACTGGTGCAGTGATGGTGGAGGGCTGGTGCAGTGATGGGTGGAGGACTGGTGCAGTGATGGGTAGAGGACTGGTGCAGTGATGGGTGGAGGGCTGGTGCAGTGATGGTGGAGGGCTGGTGCAGTGATGGTGGAGGGCTGGTGCAGTGATGGGTGGAGGACTGGTGCAGTGATGGGTGGAGGACTGGTGCAGTGATGGGGGGAGGGCTGGTGCAGTGATGGGTGGAGGATTGGTGCAGTGATGGGTGGAGGACTGGTGCAGTGATGGTGGAGGGCTGGTGCAGTGATGGTGGAGGGCTAGTGCAGTGATGGGTGGAGGACTGGTGCAGTGATGGTGGAGGGCTGGTGCAGTGATGGGTGGAGGACTGGTGCAGTGATGGGTGGAGTGCTGGTGCAGTGATGGGTGGATGACTGGTGCAGTGATGGGTGGAGGACTGGTGCAGTGATGGGTGGAGGGCTGGTGCAGTGATGGGTGGAGGGCTGGTGCAGTGATGGGTGGAGGACTGGTGCAGTGATGGGTGGAGGGCTGGTGCAGTGATGGGTGGAGGACTGGTGCAGTGATGGGTGGAGGGCTGGTCCAGTGATGGTGGAGGGCTGGTGCAGTGATGGTGGAGGACTGGTGCAGTGATGGGTGGAGGACTGATGCAGTGATGGGTGGAGGGCTGGTCCAGTGATGGTGGAGGGCTGGTGCAGTGATGGGTGGAGGACTGGTGCAGTGATGGGTGGAGGACTGGTGCAGTGATGGGTGGAGGGCTGGTCCAGTGATGGTGGAGGGCTGGTGCAGTGATGGTGGAGGACTGGTGCAGTGATGGGTGGAGGACTGGTACAGTGATGGGTGGAGGGCTGGTGCAGTGATGGGTGGAGGGCTGGTGCAGTGATGGTGGAGGACTGGTGCAGTGATGGGGGGAGGACTGGTGCAGTGATGGTGGAGGACTGGTGCAGTGATGGGGGGAGGACTGGTGCAGTGATGGTGGAGGACTGGTGCAGTGATGGTGGAGGGCTGGTGCAGTGATGGGTGGAGGGCTGGTGCAGTGATGGGTGGAGGGCTGGTGCAGTGATGGGTGGAGGGCTGGTGCAGTGATGGTGGAGGGCTGGTGCAGTGATGGGGGGAGGGCTGGTGCAGTGATGGTGGAGGACTGGTGCAGTGATGGGGGGAGGACTGGTGCAGTGATGGTGGAGGACTGGTGCAGTGATGGGTGGAGGGCTGGTGCAGTGATGGGTGGAGGACTGGTGCAGTGATGGTGGAGGGCTGGTGCAGTGATAGTGGAGGGCTGGTGCAGTGATGGGTGGAGGGCTGGTGCAGTGATGGGTGGAGGACTGGTGCAGTGATGGTGAAGGACTGGTGCAGTGATGGGTGGAGGACTGGTGCAGTGATGGTGGAGGGCTGGTGCAGTGATGGTGGAGGGCTGGTGCAGTGATGGGTGGAGGGCTGGTGCAGTGATGGGTGGAGGACTGGTGCAGTGATGGTGGAGGACTGGTGCAGTGATGGGTGGAGGACTGGTGCAGTGATGGTGGAGGGCTGGTGCAGTGATGGGTGGAGGGCTGGTGCAGTGATGGTGGAGGACTGGTGCAGTGATGGGTGGAGGGCTGGTGCAGTGATGGTGGAGGGCTGGTGCAGTGATGGGTGGAGGACTGGTGCAGTGATGGGTGGAGGGCTGGTGCAGTGATGGGTGGAGGGCTGGTGCAGTGATGGGTGGAGGGCTGGTGCAGTGATGGGGGGAGGACTGGTGCAGTGATGCGTGGAGGACTGGTGCAGTGATGGGTGGAGGGCTGGTGCAGTGATGGTGGAGGACTGGTGCAGTGATGGTGGAGGGCTGGTGCAGTGATGGGGGGAGGGCTGGTGCAGTGATGGGTGGAGGACTGGTGCAGTGATGGTGGAGGACTGGTGCAGTGATGGGTGGAGAACTGGTGCAGTGATGGTGGAGGACTGGTGCAGTGATGGTGGAGGGCTGGTGCAGTGATGGTGGAGGGCTGGTGCAGTGATGGGTGGAGGACTGGTGCAGTGATGGTGGAGGACTGGTGCAGTGATGGGTGGAGGACTGGTGCAGTGATGGTGGAGGACTGGTGCAGTGATGGGTGGAGGGCTGGTGCAGTGATGGTGGAGGGCTGGTGCAGTGATGGGTGAAGGGCTGGTGCAGTGATGGGTGGAGGGCTGGTACAGTGATGGGTGGAGGGCTGCTGCAGTGATGGGTGGAGGGCTGGTGCAGTGATGGTGGAGGGCTGGTACAGTGATGGTGGAGGGCTGGTGCAGTGATGGTGGAGGATTGGTGCAGTGATGGGTGGAGGACTGGTGCAGTGATGGTGGAGGACTGGTGCAGTGATGGGTGGAGGGCTGGTACAGTGATGGTGGAGGGCTGGTGCAGTGATGGGTGGAGGGCTGGTGCAGTGATGGGTGGAGGGCTGGTACAGTGATGGGTGGAGGGCTGCTGCAGTGATGGGTGGAGGGCTGGTGCAGTGATGGTGGAGGGCTGGTACAGTGATGGTGGAGGGCTGGTGCAGTGATGGGTGGAGGGCTGGTGCAGTGATGGGTGGAGGGCTGGTACAGTGATGGGTGGAGGGCTGGTGCAGTGATGGGTGGAGGGCTGGTGCAGTGATGGGGGGAGGGCTGGTGCAGTGATGGGTGGAGGACTGGTGCAGTGATGGGTGGAGGGCTGGTGCAGTGATGGGTGGAGGGCTGGTGCAGTGATGGGTGGAGGGCTGGTCCAGTGATGGGTGGAGGTGGTGCAGTGATGGGTGGAGGACTGGTGCAGTGATGGGTGGAGGACTGGTGCAGTGATGGGTGGAGGGCTGGTCCAGTGATGGGTGGAGGTGGTGCAGTGATGGGTGGAGGACTGGTGCAGTGATGGGTGGAGGACTGGTGCAGTGATGGGTGGAGGTGGTGCAGTGATGGGTGGAGGTGGTGCAGTGATGGGTGGAGGACTGGTGCAGTGATGGGTGGAGGTGGTGCAGTGATGGTGGAGGGCTGGTGCAGTGATGGGTGGACGGCTGGTGCAGTGATGGGTGGAGGACTGGTGCAGTGATGGGTGGAGGGCAGTAGTAGGGTGTGCGACGCACAGGTCATTTTTTTTTCTGGGAAAAAAAAGTACCTGTGCGCCCCAAGGGTTTCAGGTCTGGGAAAAAAAGTACCTGTGCGCCCCAAGGGTTTCAGGTCCAAAGGGAAAATATCGTCTGTGCGCCCCAAGGGTTTCAGGTTCCAATATCGTCTGTGTGGAGCCAGGGTTTTCAGGTGAATTTTTGGAGTCACAGATTTGGAAGTAAGGATTTCTTATAACGAAAAATAATGTCATACGAGTTTTGTTAAAGTTCTTATGAGAAAATAATTTCCGAGACATAGAAGTTTGTTAAGGCCTTATGGGAGAAATTCAAATAACGTGTGTAGCACTTTAGGGCTTCCAGGAGAACTCTACGGACATACTTTACATGTTTTCAACTTACAAAATCGTCTATGTAAGCCTTAGTTATTCATATAAATTTAGAAAATCACCTATGTAAGTCATTGTTTTCAAGTCTCGTACATCACACCCCCCTCCCTCTCCCCCTTACCTCGCAATCTGTCGCATCACCTTTATTTACTTTGCGCCCAGCCAGTCAGTCGGCTCTTAATCTTATCTTATCTTATCCATAATATCTGGACCGTCCCTCCTCTCTCTCTCTCTCTCTCTCTCCTTTCATTCAGTTCAACTATTTTCCAACATCGTATGTTTGCTCCTTTTCATTAAGCAAGTCAGTATGTTTGCTCCTTTTCATTAAGCAAGTCAGTTTTACACAAATAAATCATGTTAGTAAGCAAGTTCTAGCTCACGTTCCCCACCTTAGTCCCCTGTCGTATAAAGAATACTATCATTCCAATCCCTCTAAAATTTTAAAATAATCATATTTCAAATGTAGTTCAATACAGTAATTAGTTACCAAGCTCCAGCTCTTGTCCTCCGCCTTAGCTCTCTCTCGTATCTTCGTTAGTATCAGTCCAATTTCCCTGAAATTTCTACCCTCTGTATTTCAGACATAGTTTAGTAAATGCAAACAATTATCAAACTCTAGCTCTTGTCCCCAGCTTAGTTCATTTGTACAAAATCATTAGTAACAGTCCAAATTTCCCTGAAATTTCTACCCTCTGTATTTCAGACATAGTTTAGTAAATGCAAACAATTATCAAACTCTAGCTCTTGTCCCCAGCTTAGTTCATTTGTACAAAATCATTAGTAACAGTCCAAATTTCCCTGAAATTTCTACCCTCTGTATTTCAGACATAGTTTAGTAAATGCAAACAATTATCAAACTCTAGCTCTTGTCCCCAGCTTAGTTCATTTGTACAAAATCATTAGTAACAGTCCAAATTCCCTGAAATTTCTACCCTCTGTATTTCAGACACCGTAAATAAGATCAAAACAGTTACCAAGCTCCAGCTCTTGTCCTCCGCCTTAGCTCTCTCTCGTATCTTCGTTAGTAACAGATCAATTCCCCTGAAATTTCTACCCTCTGTATTTCAGACACCGTAAATAAAATCAAAATAGTTATCGAGCTCCAGCTCTCGTCCCCGCCTTAATTCTCTTTCGTATCTTTGTAAATAACCCATCAATTTCCCTAAAATTAAAAGCAGACATACTTCAAAGTTAGTAAATAAGATCAAGTCAGTTACTGAGCTCCAGCTCTCGTCCCCGCCTTAGTTCTCTTTCATATCTTTGTAAATAAACCATCAATTTCCCTGAAATTTTTACCCTCTGTATTTCAGACATAGTAAATATGAAGTAAACAATTATAAAACTCTAGCTCTTGTCCTCTGTCCAAGCTCACTTTTGTAAAATCATTACTCTCAGTCCAAATCACCCAACTACATTTTCAGACATAGTAAATAAAAACCAGTTCAGTTATCAAGTTTCAACTCTTGTGCCCCAGCTTAGTTCATTTGTACAAGTTCTTTATTTTCCAACTAAATCACCCTGAGATTTAAGATCACCGTATTTCTAACGTAGTAAAATTAATCGGGGCATTAACCAAGCTCAATTCCCTCTGCCTTAGATCATCAGACATAAATATTTTCGATCAAGTCCGTCTCCAGCTTAACTCTTACCCTTTCCCTCCCTTACCTTCTCATCCCCAACTTATCCAAACCTTCAATAATCGTACTGTATTTGCATATTTTCTCTATATTCACTGTGTTCTTCGTATTCTCATCCGTGTTCACTCCATGTTCTTCAAAATGTTCACAGTCCCATTCAGTTCATATTTTCACAAGTATCTCCATTTTTTATGTAATCTTTCTCTTAGTCTCATTATGTTCTCTACAAATTCTAGTCATATTTTCTATGTTTTCATATGTTCTCTTTACAACTTTTATACTCAATATTCATGCTAACTTCCATATTTTGTGTTCTTTGTCAATATTCATGTTCTCAATGTTCTTAGCTTGTTCTTCACATGTTCAGTGTTCATTCTTTGTATTCCCTATGTTCCTTATCATGTTTTCATATTCTCTGTAAGTTCATATTCCCAGCATGTTCACTGTATTCATCAACTTTTCTTACATGTGTTCTTTGCCATGTTCCCCCATATGTTCTCTGGGTTTTCCCCTTACATGTTATTTAACGTTCCTTAACTAAAAAAATCTTTCGCCAATCAACTAAAACATAGTCACTTTCGTCATTTCTCAACTAAACCTATTATCCAGTCAACTAAAAATAGTCAGAAATAGCCTCGTTCAACACTGTTCTTAACTAAAACAACCTTTCTCTTAGCTAAAAATTGTCAAGGAAACTTTTTCAGCACTTTCTTAACAGGCGCTATGTTTCATCAAGAAAAATTGTCAAAGGAAACTTTCCAAAACTGTTCATAACTAGCTTTTATCCATCGTCAATCAACTAAAAATAATAACTTTCATCATTTCTTAACTAAACATATTCCCCATTCATCAGAAAATAACCGTGTTCATCATGTTTCATTGTCATTTCTTAACTAAAATTATCTGCCAATCATCAGAAAAAGTCATGTTCATCATGTTTAAGCTTTTGCTCAACTAAAAGTATTCATCGGTCAACTAAAAATAGTTACTTCATCATGTTTCCTTGTCATTTCTTAACTGAAATATCACTTCTCTCATCTGAAAATAGTCAGGATTAACCTCATTCAACACCGTTCTTAACTAAAACAGCCTTTCGCTTAGCTAAAAATTGTCAAAGGATTCTTTTCAGCACTGTTCATAACTAACTTTATCCATCGTCAAGTAAGAAAATATAGTTAAAGATATCTATCATCGTCGTTCTTAACTGACATTTATACTTTGTGGAGCACTAAAATAGTCAAATGTAACTTTTTCAGCACTTTCGTAAAAATTATATGTCGCTAAGTAAGAAAAAATAGTCAAAGGTGCTCTCCGTAACACCAAAGTTACTCTTCGAGATAACAAAAAGACGCTCTCAAACACTCAAAAATTTACTCGCATCCTCAAAGTTATTCTCAGAGTCATCAAAAAGTTAATCTCAGTTATCAAAATGCTATTCTCCAAGTAGCCTTTCATTCATCAGAGAACTTTCTAAGACATATTCGTTCATTAAAGTTAATCTCAGAGGCATAAAAGTTATTCTCGGAGCTATCAAAAAGTTAATCTCTAAAACAACAAAAGTTAATCTCTGTCATCAAAGTTGATCTGCAAGATATCTTCGAGTCATCAAAGTTACTTTTCATTACATCAAAGACGCGTTCAAATACTACCCATGTTCTCAGAAGTCATTCTCAAAGTTATTCAAAGAGCTAACAAAAGTTATTCTCAGAGTCACCTTCGTTCTTCAGAGAAACTTTCCAAAACATCTTTATTCATCAAAGTTATTCTCAGAGTTAACAAAGGTAATCTCTAACTCACTCTCAGTCATCAAAGTTAATCCAAGAGACGTCAAAGTTAATCTAAGACATCATCTTTCATCAAAGATATTCTCTCTAAGCCATCAATGTTCTTCTCTAAGACATAAAAGTTATTCTCTATGTCAACAAAAGTTATTCTCTGAGCTAACAAAATACTACTCATGTTCTCAAAGACATTCTCCAATTCATCAATGTTGTTTCAAAGACATCAAAGTTAATCTCAGAGTTATCCAAAGACATTCTCAAAGTCATCTAAAGTTATTCTCTAAGACATCAAAGATATTCTAAGAGTTATCAAAAGTTATTCTCAGTCATGTTATGTTATTCTCTAACTCTCTTCCATTCATCAAAGACATTCTCTAAGCCCTCAAAGTTATTCTCTAAGACAACAAAGTCATTCCCAGAGTCATCAAAAGTTATTCTTCGAAACATAAAATTTGCTCTGTAAGATATCTTCGTTCATCAAACTTATTCTCCGAGATATCTAAAGTTATTCTCAGAACAATCAAAAGTTATTATAAGACAACAAAAATTTATTATCAGAGCTACCCAAAGCTATTCTCAGAGTCACCTTCGTTCGTCAGAGAAACTTTCAAAACATCTTTGTTCAACAAACTTGTTTTCAAAGTCATCAAAAGTTAATCTAAGACATCTGCGTTCATCAAAGTTATTTTCAGAGACATCTAAAGTTAATTTCTATGTTATAAAGTTATTCTCAGAGACATCTAAAGTTAATCTTGGTCATCAAAGTTGTTCTCTAAACATCAATGTTGTTCTCCAAGACATCAAAGATGTTCTCAAAATCATAAAAGTTATTCCCAGAGCTATCAAAGTTAATCTCAGAGTTATCCAAAGATATTCTCATGTCCACAAAAGTTATTCCAAGAGACGTCAAAGTTGTTTCAAAGACTTCAAAGTTAATCTCAGAGTTATCCAAAGACATTCTCAGAGACATCTAAAGTTATTCTCTAAGACATCAAAGTTGTTCTAAGAGTTATCAAAAGTTATTCTCAGTCATGATATGTTATTCTCTAACTCACTTCCATTCATCAAAGACATTCTCTAAGTCCTGAAAGTTATTCTCTAAGACAACAAAGTCTTTCAGAGCTACCAAAGATGTTCTCTAAATCATAAAAGTTAATCTTAACTCACCTTCGTTCATTAGAGGAACTTTCCAATCCATATTCGTTGACCAGAGTTATTCTCAGAGTCATCAAAGCGATCTCTAATTCATCTTCGTTCTCCAAAGTTGTTCTCTAAGACACCTTCATTCATCAAAGAAACTCTCCTTCTTCCATCATGTTATTCTTTAAGACATCTTCAGTCATAAAATTTTCTCTCCAAAATGTAACTAGTTCAGCTTTTCATACCAAACCTGCATTTCTGTTAAAACATATTTTCTTAGTTGCTTTACCCTAAAACTGTTCTCTGAACTACACTGTTCAAACCTACGTAACCTATCCTCTCCACCCAATGTTACTTAGTTAACGTAACGTTCCTAAACCTAGCTTTACCTATCCTAACATACCTTACCTTACCTTCCCTATCTTACCTAACTTTACCTATCCTAACATAACTTACCTTACCTTCCCTATCTTACCTAACTTTACCTATCCTAACATAACTTACCTTACCTTCTCTAACTTAACCTAACTTTACCTATCCTAACTTAACTTACCTAACTTATTCTGCTTAACATAACTTACCTTCATATCTTACCTAACTTTACCTATCCTATCCTAACCTAACTTGTCTTACATAACTTAATCTTACTTTCCCAAACTGATGTATCCTAACTTATCTAGTCCAACCAGACATGATCTAACTTAAGTATTCCTTCTTGTCTTTGTGTTTCGTCAATCATTGTCTCATATTCATTTACTCATTTCAAGGGTTAATTTCTCAAATGGTCACTTATGCATTTCAAGTGCTATTTGTTAGAGATTGGATATTTAAGCATTTCAAAGAATTATAATTTCTCAAATGGACGTTTTGCATTTCAAGTGCTATTTGTTAGAGATGGGATATTTAAGCATTTCAAAGAATTATAATTTCTCAAATGGACGTTTTTGCATTTCAAGTGTTATTTGTTTAAGATTGGGTATTTAACCATTTCAAAGGATTTTTTGTTATATATGGGAACTTACTCGTTTCAAGGGCTAATTTCTCAAATGGTCATTTTTGCAGATCAAGGGTTATTTGTTAAAGTTCATCAAGTTGCCCATAAGTTGTATTTATTATGTTTGTTATCTTATGTTCTTATTCCCCAACCCCTTAACCTAACCTCTTGTAATCTTAGTGTATTTAGTAGGTTCTATCTTATGTTCTTATTCCCCAGCCCTTTAACCTAACCTTTCAGATGTAGTTTGTTGAATATATTATCCTTTTCCTAACCTTTCAGATGTAGTTTTGTTTCTCCTTTTTGTATATTTTTTACCCAAACCCACCATCCCACTTAACCTTCTTTCCTTCTTTTACTTTGTTTTCACATATAAGTTCATTATTTATCTTAGTAATAATAAAAATTACAATAGTAAAGAATCAGATCTACTAAGACTTGAAATTGAGAAACAAGAGCTCAAGGGAGTGAGAGCATGAAAGAAGAGCAAGGAGTAAGAGAGAGGGGGCGGAAGAGAATGGGACAAAAGAAGAGAGAATGAGAGAGAGTGTGGGCATGGGGGAACTAAGACTTGAATTTGAGAAAAAAGAAAACTAAGTGAATGAGAGTGAGGGTGTGAGAATGGGAGCATTAAGACTTGAATTTGAGAAACAAGAGAGCATTTGAGCAAATGAGGGAGAGAGAGGGGGAGGAAGAGAGAGAATAAGGGAGAGTGATAGAAAAGGAGGGTTAGAAGGAGTAGGAGAATCAAAGTAAAGAAGGAAAGATGGTTTGGGTAAAAATATACAAAAAGGAGAAACAAAACTACATCTGAAAGGTTAGGAAAAGGATAATATATTCAACAAACTACATCTGAAAGGTTAGGTTAAAGGGCTGGGGAATAAGAACATAAGATAGAACCTACTAAATACACTAAGATTACAAGAGGTTAGGTTAAGGGGTTGGGGAATAAGAACATAAGATAACAAACATAATAAATACAACTTATGGGCAACTTGATGAACTTTAACAAATAACCCTTGATCTGCAAAAATGACCATTTGAGAAATTAGCCCTTGAAACGAGTAAGTTCCCATATATAACAAAAAATCCTTTGAAATGGTTAAATACCCAATCTTAAACAAATAACACTTGAAATGCAAAAACGTCCATTTGAGAAATTATAATTCTTTGAAATGCTTAAATATCCCATCTCTAACAAATAGCACTTGAAATGCAAAACGTCCATTTGAGAAATTATAATTCTTTGAAATGCTTAAATATCCAATCTCTAACAAATAGCACTTGAAATGCATAAGTGACCATTTGAGAAATTAACCCTTGAAATGAGTAAATGAATATGAGACAATGATTGACGAAACACAAAGACAAGAAGGAATACTTAAGTTAGATCATGTCTGGTTGGACTAGATAAGTTAGGATACATCAGTTTGGGAAAGTAAGATTAAGTTATGTAAGACAAGTTAGGTTAGGATAGGATAGGTAAAGTTAGGTAAGATATGAAGGTAAGTTATGTTAAGCAGAATAAGTTAGGTAAGTTAAGTTAGGATAGGTAAAGTTAGGTTAAGTTAGAGAAGGTAAGGTAAGTTATGTTAGGATAGGTAAAGTTAGGTAAGATAGGGAAGGTAAGGTAAGTTATGTTAGGATAGGTAAAGTTAGGTAAGATAGGGAAGGTAAGGTAAGGTATGTTAGGATAGGTAAAGCTAGGTTTAGGAACGTTACGTTAACTAAGTAACATTGGGTGGAGAGGATAGGTTACGTAGGTTTGAACAGTGTAGTTCAGAGAACAGTTTTAGGGTAAAGCAACTAAGAAAATATGTTTTAACAGAAATGCAGGTTTGGTATGAAAAGCTGAACTAGTTACATTTTGGAGAGAAAATTTTATGACTGAAGATGTCTTAAAGAATAACATGATGGAAGAAGGAGAGTTTCTTTGATGAATGAAGGTGTCTTAGAGAACAACTTTGGAGAACGAAGATGAATTAGAGATCGCTTTGATGACTCTGAGAATAACTCTGGTCAACGAATATGGATTGGAAAGTTCCTCTAATGAACGAAGGTGAGTTAAGATTAACTTTTATGATTTAGAGAACATCTTTGGTAGCTCTGAAAGACTTTGTTGTCTTAGAGAATAACTTTCAGGACTTAGAGAATGTCTTTGATGAATGGAAGTGAGTTAGAGAATAACATATCATGACTGAGAATAACTTTTGATAACTCTTAGAACAACTTTGATGTCTTAGAGAATAACTTTAGATGTCTCTGAGAATGTCTTTGGATAACTCTGAGATTAACTTTGAAGTCTTTGAAACAACTTTGACGTCTCTTGGAATAACTTTTGTGGACATGAGAATATCTTTGGATAACTCTGAGATTAACTTTGATAGCTCTGGGAATAACTTTTATGATTTTGAGAACATCTTTGATGTCTTGGAGAACAACATTGATGTTTAGAGAACAACTTTGATGACCAAGATTAACTTTAGATGTCTCTGAGAATAACTTTATAACATAGAAATTAACTTTAGATGTCTCTGAAAATAACTTTGATGAACGCAGATGTCTTAGATTAACTTTTGATGACTTTGAAAACAAGTTTGTTGAACAAAGATGTTTTGAAAGTTTCTCTGACGAACGAAGGTGACTCTGAGAATAGCTTTGGGTAGCTCTGATAATAAATTTTTGTTGTCTTATAATAACTTTTGATTGTTCTGAGAATAACTTTAGATATCTCGGAGAATAAGTTTGATGAACGAAGATATCTTACAGAGCAAATTTTATGTTTCGAAGAATAACTTTTGATGACTCTGGGAATGACTTTGTTGTCTTAGAGAATAACTTTGAGGGCTTAGAGAATGTCTTTGATGAATGGAAGAGAGTTAGAGAATAACATAACATGACTGAGAATAACTTTTGATAACTCTTAGAATATCTTTGATGTCTTAGAGAATAACTTTAGATGACTTTGAGAATGTCTTTGGATAACTCTGAGATTAACTTTGATGTCTTTGAAACAACATTGATGAATTGGAGAATGTCTTTGAGAACATGAGTAGTATTTTGTTAGCTCAGAGAATAACTTTTGTTGACATAGAGAATAACTTTTATGTCTTAGAGAAGAACATTGATGGCTTAGAGAGAATATCTTTGATGAAAGATGATGTCTTAGATTAACTTTGACGTCTCTTGGATTAACTTTGATGACTGAGAGTGAGTTAGAGATTACCTTTGTTAACTCTGAGAATAACTTTGATGAATAAAGATGTTTTGGAAAGTTTCTCTGAAGAACGAAGGTGACTCTGAGAATAACTTTTGTTAGCTCTTTGAATAACTTTGAGAATGACTTCTGAGAACATGGGTAGTATTTGAACGCGTCTTTGATGTAATGAAAAGTAACTTTGATGACTCGAAGATATCTTGCAGATCAACTTTGATGACAGAGATTAACTTTTGTTGTTTTAGAGATTAACTTTTTGATAGCTCCGAGAATAACTTTTATGCCTCTGAGATTAACTTTAATGAACGAATATGTCTTAGAAAGTTCTCTGATGAATGAAAGGCTACTTGGAGAATAGCATTTTGATAACTGAGATTAACTTTTTGATGACTCTGAGAATAACTTTGAGGATGCGAGTAAATTTTTGAGTGTTTGAGAGCGTCTTTTTGTTATCTCGAAGAGTAACTTTGGTGTTACGGAGAGCACCTTTGACTATTTTTTCTTACTTAGCGACATATAATTTTTACGAAAGTGCTGAAAAAGTTACATTTGACTATTTTAGTGCTCCACAAAGTATAAATGTCAGTTAAGAACGACGATGATAGATATCTTTAACTATATTTTCTTACTTGACGATGGATAAAGTTAGTTATGAACAGTGCTGAAAAGAATCCTTTGACAATTTTTAGCTAAGCGAAAGGCTGTTTTAGTTAAGAACGGTGTTGAATGAGGTTAATCCTGACTATTTTCAGATGAGAGAAGTGATATTTCAGTTAAGAAATGACAAGGAAACATGATGAAGTAACTATTTTTAGTTGACCGATGAATACTTTTAGTTGAGCAAAAGCTTAAACATGATGAACATGACTTTTTCTGATGATTGGCAGATAATTTTAGTTAAGAAATGACAATGAAACATGATGAACACGGTTATTTTCTGATGAATGGGGAATATGTTTAGTTAAGAAATGATGAAAGTTATTATTTTTAGTTGATTGACGATGGATAAAAGCTAGTTATGAACAGTTTTGGAAAGTTTCCTTTGACAATTTTTCTTGATGAAACATAGCGCCTGTTAAGAAAGTGCTGAAAAAGTTTCCTTGACAATTTTTAGCTAAGAGAAAGGTTGTTTTAGTTAAGAACAGTGTTGAACGAGGCTATTTCTGACTATTTTTAGTTGACTGGATAATAGGTTTAGTTGAGAAATGACGAAAGTGACTATGTTTTAGTTGATTGGCGAAAGATTTTTTTAGTTAAGGAACGTTAAATAACATGTAAGGGGAAAACCCAGAGAACATATGGGGGAACATGGCAAAGAACACATGTAAGAAAAGTTGATGAATACAGTGAACATGCTGGGAATATGAACTTACAGAGAATATGAAAACATGATAAGGAACATAGGGAATACAAAGAATGAACACTGAACATGTGAAGAACAAGCTAAGAACATTGAGAACATGAATATTGACAAAGAACACAAAATATGGAAGTTAGCATGAATATTGAGTATAAAAGTTGTAAAGAGAACATATGAAAACATAGAAAATATGACTAGAATTTGTAGAGAACATAATGAGACTAAGAGAAAGATTACATAAAAAATGGAGATACTTGTGAAAATATGAACTGAATGGGACTGTGAACATTTTGAAGAACATGGAGTGAACACGGATGAGAATACGAAGAACACAGTGAATATAGAGAAAATATGCAAATACAGTACGATTATTGAAGGTTTGGATAAGTTGGGGATGAGAAGGTAAGGGAGGGAAAGGGTAAGAGTTAAGCTGGAGACGGACTTGATCGAAAATATTTATGTCTGATGATCTAAGGCAGAGGGAATTGAGCTTGGTTAATGCCCCGATTAATTTTACTACGTTAGAAATACGGTGATCTTAAATCTCAGGGTGATTTAGTTGGAAAATAAAGAACTTGTACAAATGAACTAAGCTGGGGCACAAGAGTTGAAACTTGATAACTGAACTGGTTTTTATTTACTATGTCTGAAAATGTAGTTGGGTGATTTGGACTGAGAGTAATGATTTTACAAAAGTGAGCTTGGACAGAGGACAAGAGCTAGAGTTTTATAATTGTTTACTTCATATTTACTATGTCTGAAATACAGAGGGTAAAAATTTCAGGGAAATTGATGGTTTATTTACAAAGATATGAAAGAGAACTAAGGCGGGGACGAGAGCTGGAGCTCAGTAACTGACTTGATCTTATTTACTAACTTTGAAGTATGTCTGCTTTTAATTTTAGGGAAATTGATGGGTTATTTACAAAGATACGAAAGAGAATTAAGGCGGGGACGAGAGCTGGAGCTCGATAACTATTTTGATTTTATTTACGGTGTCTGAAATACAGAGGGTAGAAATTTCAGGGGAATTGATCTGTTACTAACGAAGATACGAGAGAGAGCTAAGGCGGAGGACAAGAGCTGGAGCTTGGTAACTGTTTTGATCTTATTTACGGTGTCTGAAATACAGAGGGTAGAAATTTCAGGGAATTTGGACTGTTACTAATGATTTTGTACAAATGAACTAAGCTGGGGACAAGAGCTAGAGTTTGATAATTGTTTGCATTTACTAAACTATGTCTGAAATACAGAGGGTAGAAATTTCAGGGAAATTTGGACTGTTACTAATGATTTTGTACAAATGAACTAAGCTGGGGACAAGAGCTAGAGTTTGATAATTGTTTGCATTTACTAAACTATGTCTGAAATACAGAGGGTAGAAATTTCAGGGAAATTTGGACTGTTACTAATGATTTTGTACAAATGAACTAAGCTGGGGACAAGAGCTAGAGTTTGATAATTGTTTGCATTTACTAAACTATGTCTGAAATACAGAGGGTAGAAATTTCAGGGAAATTGGACTGATACTAACGAAGATACGAGAGAGAGCTAAGGCGGAGGACAAGAGCTGGAGCTTGGTAACTAATTACTGTATTGAACTACATTTGAAATATGATTATTTTAAAATTTTAGAGGGATTGGAATGATAGTATTCTTTATACGACAGGGGACTAAGGTGGGGAACGTGAGCTAGAACTTGCTTACTAACATGATTTATTTGTGTAAAACTGACTTGCTTAATGAAAAGGAGCAAACATACTGACTTGCTTAATGAAAAGGAGCAAACATACGATGTTGGAAAATAGTTGAACTGAATGAAAGGAGAGAGAGAGAGAGAGAGAGAGGAGGGACGGTCCAGATATTATGGATAAGATAAGATAAGATTAAGAGCCGACTGACTGGCTGGGCGCAAAGTAAATAAAGGTGATGCGACAGATTGCGAGGTAAGGGGGAGAGGGAGGGGGGTGTGATGTACGAGACTTGAAAACAATGACTTACATAGGTGATTTTCTAAATTTATATGAATAACTAAGGCTTACATAGACGATTTTGTAAGTTGAAAACATGTAAAGTATGTCCGTAGAGTTCTCCTGGAAGCCCTAAAGTGCTACACACGTTATTTGAATTTCTCCCATAAGGCCTTAACAAACTTCTATGTCTCGGAAATTATTTTCTCATAAGAACTTTAACAAAACTCGTATGACATTATTTTTCGTTATAAGAAATCCTTACTTCCAAATCTGTGACTCCAAAAATTCACCTGAAAACCCTGGCTCCACACAGACGATATTGGAACCTGAAACCCTTGGGGCGCACAGACGATATTTTCCCTTTGGACCTGAAACCCTTGGGGCGCACAGGTACTTTTTTTCCCAGACCTGAAACCCTTGGGGCGCACAGGTACTTTTTTTTCCCAGAAAAAAAAATGACCTGTGCGTCGCACACCCTACTACTGAGGGCTGGTGCAGTGATGGGTGGTGGGCTGGTGCAGTGATGGGTGGAGGGCTGGTGCAGTGATGGGTGGAGGGCTGGTGCAGTGATGGGTGGAGGGCTGGTGCAGTGATGGGGGAGGGCTGGTGCAGTGATGGGTGGAGGGCTGGTGCAGTGATGGGTGGAGGGCTGGTGCAGTGATGGGTGGACGGCTGGTGCAGTGATGGGGGGAGGGCTGGTGCAGTGATGGGTGGAGGGCTGGTGCAGTGATGGGTGGAGGGCTGGTGCAGTGATGGGGGGAGGGCTGGTGCAGTGATGGGTGGAGGGCTGGTGCAGTGATGGGTGGAGGACTGGTGCAGTGATGGTGGAGGGCTGGTGCAGTGATGGTGGAGGGCTGGTGCAGTGATGGGTGGAGGGCTGGTGCAGTGATGGGTGGAGGACTGGTGCAGTGATGGGTGGAGGGCTGGTGCAGTGATGGGTGGAGGGCTGGTACAGTGATGGGTGGAGGGCTGGTGCAGTGATGGGTGGAGGGCTGGTGCAGTGATGGGTGGAGGGCTGGTGCAGTGATGGGTGGAGGGCTGCTGCAGTGATGGGTAGAGGACTGGTGCAATGATGGGGGGGGTTGGAGGGTGTGGGAGGGGGAGAGGGTGGTGGGGTTTTGTAGGAGGTCCAGTGATTGAGATTAGAGGGAGATGTTTGAGAATGGGGGAGAAGAATTGAAGGGATTGGGGAGAGGGAAGGAAGATGAGGGGGAAGAGGATTGGTAGGGATTGGAAAGTGGGAGCGGGGGGGGGGGGCTAATGTAGTCGGGAGAGCCAATCACAATGCAACTAGCAATCACTGATAATACCCCCCTCCCCACCCCCCCACACCCCCTTCCCCCCACCCATACATTGAATTATGTTGTCAGGAACTAAATTTCATGCTCGGTGTTGGTTGACAAGGCATTAGAGGAGAAGTCATTGTGAATACAATCAGGGCGGAATATTGTAGTGAGTCAGATGATGGTGATTGACTCATTGTGTGGGAGTGAGGGAAGGTGTGTGTGTTGTGAGAGTGTGGATGATAGTGTTGACCACCTACCATGCCTAACCGTCTCCGTAACCCCTTTGTGTACCACCGACATTTATATATTTTTTTGTTAGTACCTTTGAGAGCCGTGTTTGTGTCAGGCGCAGTGGCATCTTACACGCTCCTTGTCTGCTTTTGTGTTTGTTTGTGCTGGTGAAACTCCGCGTGAAACTGAGAACGTGATGTATAATGAAGAATTCCAATCTTGGTCTCCTTGCCGCTGTTGATAACCTGTTTTAAGACAGAGAAGGAGAGGTGTGTTCCTTCCCTAGATAACATCTGAGAGCTGCAGGCCGCGTCTCTGCCTGTGTGGTCCACGCTCACCTCCACACCTCCTCTCCTCCCTTCAACACTCGCCTCTCAACACCCTTCCACTCTCTAGCTTCCTGGCCCCTTTATTGTTAGATGTGATGTGGACCCTTGTGTCACACCTCGACCAGTGTGTCTGGTGTCCTGGGTGATGTGGACCCTTGTGTCACACCTCGACCAGTGTGTCTGGTGTCCTGGGTGATGTGGACCCTTGTGTCACACCTCGACCAGTGTGTCTGGTGTCCTGGGTGATGTGGACCCTTGTGTCACACCTCGACCAATGTGTCTGGTGTCCTGGGTGATGTGGACCCTTGTGTTACACCTCGACCAGTGTGTCTGGTGTCCTGGGTGATGTGGACCCTTGTCTTACACCTCGACCAGTGTGTCTGGTGTCCTGGGTGATGTGGACCCTTGTGTCACACCTCGACCAGTGTGTCTGGTGTCCTGGGTGATGTGGACCCTTGTGTCACACCTCGACCAGTGTGTCTGGTGTCCTGGGTGATGTGGACCCTTGTGTCACACCTCGAACAGTGTGTCTGGTGTCCTGGGTGATGTGGACTCTTGTGTTAACACCTCGACCAGTGTGTCTGGTGTCCTGGATGATGTGGACCCTTGTGTCACACCTCGACCAGTGTGTCTGGTGTCCTGGGTGATGTGGACCCTTGTGTCACACCTCGACCAGTGTGTCTGGTGTCCTGGGTGATGTGGACCCTTGTCTTACACCTCGACCAGTGTGTCTGGTGTCCTGGGTGATGTGGACCCTTGTGTCACACCTCGACCAGTGTGTCTGGTGTCCTGGGTGATGTGGACCCTTGTGTCACACCTCGACCAGAGTGTCTGGTGTCCTGGGTGATGTGATCCCTTGTCTTACACCTCGACCAGTGTGTCTGGTGTCCTGGGTGATGTGGACCCTTGTGTCACACCTCGACCAGTGTGTCTGGTGTCCTGGGTGATGTGGACCCTTGTGTCACACCTCGACCAGTGTGTCTGGTGTCCTGGGTGATGTGGACCCTTGTGTCACACCTCGACCAGTGTGTCTGGTGTCCTGGGTGATGTGGACCCTTGTGTCACACCTCGACCAGTGTGTCTGGTGTCCTGGGTGATGTGGACCCTTGTGTTAACACCTCGACCAGTGTGTCTGGTGTCCTGGGTGATGTGGTCCCTCGTGTTAACACCTCGACCAGAGTGTCTGGTGTCCTGGGTGATGTGTACCCTTGTGTCACACCTCGACCAGTGTGTCTGGTGTCCTGGGTGATGTGGACCCTTGTGTCACACCTCGACCAGTGTGTCTGGTGTCCTGGGTGATGTGGACCCTTGTGTCACACCTCGACCAGTGTGTCTGGTGTCCTGGGTGATGTAGACCCTTGTCTTACACCTCGACCAGTGTGTCTGGTGTCCTGGGTGATGTAGACCCTTGTCTTACACCTCGACCAGTGTGTCTGGTGTCCTGGGTGATGTGGACCCTTGTCTTACACCTCGACCAGTGTGTCTGGTGTCCTGGGTGATGTGGACCCTTGTGTCACACCTCGACCAGTGTGTCTGGTGTCCTGGGTGATGTGGACCCTTGTGTCACACCTCGACCAGTGTGTCTGGTGTCCTGGGTGATGTGGACCCTTGTGTCACACCTCGACCAGTGTGTCTGGTGTCCTGGGTGATGTGGACCCTTGTGTCACACCTCGACCAGTGTGTCTGGTGTCCTGGGTGATGTGGACCCTTGTGTCACACCTCGACCAGTGTGTCTGGTGTCCTGGGTGATGTGGACCCTTGTGTTACACCTCGACCAGTGTGTCTGGTGTCCTGGGTGATGTGGACCCTTGTGTCACACCTCGACCAGTGTGTCTGGTGTCCTGGGTGATGTGGACCCTTGTGTCACACCTCGACCAGTGTGTCTGGTGTCCTGGGTGATGTGGACCCTTGTCTTACACCTCGACCAGTGTGTCTGGTGTCCTGGGTGATGTGGACCCTTGTCTTACACCTCGACCAGTGTGTCTCGTGTCCTGGGTGATGTGGACCCTTGTGTCACACCTCGACCAGTGTGTCTGGTGTCCTGGGTGATTTGGACCCTTGTGTTTTACTCTGAAGCTTCTCCATCACCCTTCCGGTCTGGGTATTCCATAACATGTGTGTGTTGTGTGGTAGTACAGGTGCAGGTGTGTGTTGTGTGGTAGTCTAGGTGTGTGTTGTGTGGTAGTCCAGGTGTGTGTTGTGTGAACACAGACATAGGCTGGTCGGGGTCGAGCCCGATGTCTCACTCTCATCTTTGCATGAAATGGCAACTTTCAGTAATTTCCAATTTTAATAAAATATTTTCATTCTCACTAAGATTCATCTTAGTAAGATGAGTTCTTACATACCATATATAAGAATGGAAGGTGGGAAGATGAGAAGAGGGAGTGGAGGGGGGGAGGGGAATAGGGAAAGAGAGGGGGGAGAAAAGGTGGTGATGGGAAGGGAAGGTGTGATGGTGTGTAGTGAAGATGGTTACAGTGAGTACTGAAGACAAATGTAAGACTGCCACATATGTTTACACACCTGCAGCTTTAGTGGTGCCTAGACCCCCCCCCCCCCCCCCCCGCCCCTCTTGAGGCTATAACCAAGTCATATATAGCGAAAAAGAGTTCAATAAACGCTGATGAGGTTCAGGTACGTTTATTGAATTAATACCAACATCTCAACAGGATAGAGTAGCTTAAGCTATATATCTACCCTCGTCTACCTCTACTCTCGTCTACCTCGTCTACTTACACCTCCAGTGAGCACAACTCCACAAATCATAGAACAAAAAATCACATTTTCTCTTACAGAACACTGTTTATTATTAATTAAATGGAAATATGAGAGGTGGGCGAGCTGGAGGCTGAAGCAACAGGCTGACACACCCAATATAATGCCTTTGGTGGTATAAATAAAGACAAATAATAAACAGAAATTTGAAGCAGGAGAATTTTTAGCAAAAGATACATATGTGTTTTTATGTTCTATTCCCTATTTATGTTCTATGGTTCTATTCCCTTGTTTCATCTTTTTATATACAGTAATCTTCCGATTTTCTTGCTTTACATTCTCCTCGGTTCCAAACTACTGTTTAATATTTAGTTTTATTAATCTGTAGTAATTCTTTATTAACTGATAAAGGTTAATAAAGAAAGCACCTCCAGACCAAGCCACAGTCCCCAGTGCTCCAGACCAAGCCACAGTCCCCAGTGCTCCAGACCAAGCCACAGTCCCCAGTGCTCCAGACCAAGCCACAGTCCCCAGTGCTCCAGACCAAGCCACAGTCCCCAGTGCTCCAGACCAAGCCAGGTGCTCCAGACCAAGCCACAGTCACCGGTGCTCCAGACCAAGCCAGGTGCTCCAGACCAAGCCACAGTCACCAGTGCTCCAGACCAAGCCACAGTCCCCAGTGCTCCAGACCAAGCCACAGTCCCCAGTGCTCCAGACCAAGCCACAGTCACCAGTGCTCCAGACCAAGCCACAGTCCCCAGTGCTCCAGACCAAGCCACAGTCACCAGTGCTCCAGACCAAGCCACAGTCCCCAGTGCTCCAGACCAAGCCAGGTGCTCCAGACCAAGCCACAGTCACCAGTGCTCCAGACCAAGCCACAGTCATCAATGCTCCAGACCAAGCCACAGTCACCAGTGCTCCAGACCAAGCCACAGTCATCAATGCTCCAGACCAAGCCACAGTCCCCAGTGCTCCAGACCAAGCTACAGTCCCCAGTGCTCCAGACCAAGCCAGGTGCTCCAGACCAAGCCACAGTCACCGGTGCTCCAGACCAAGCCAGGTGCTCCAGACCAAGCCACAGTCCCCAGTGCTCCAGACCAAGCCACAGTCCCCAGTGCTCCAGACCAAGCCACAGTCCCCAGTGCTCCAGACCAAGCCACAGTCCCCAGTGCTCCAGACCAAGCCACAGTCACCAGTGCTCCAGACCAAGCCACAGTCCCCAGTGCTCCAGACCAAGCCACAGTCCCCAGTGCTCCAGACCAAGCCACAGTCCCCAGTGCTCCAGACCAAGCCACAGTCACCAGTGCTCCAGACCAAGCCACAGTCCCCAGTGCTCCAGACCAAGCCACAGTCATCAGTGCTCCAGACCAAGCCACAGTCACCAGTGCTCCAGACCAAGCCACAGTCCCCAGTGCTCCAGACCAAGCCACAGTCACCAGTGCTCCAGACCAAGCCACAGTCACCAGTGCTCCAGACCAAGCCAGGTGCTCCAGACCAAGCCACAGTCCCCAGTGCTCCAGACCAAGCCACAGTCACCAGTGCTCCAGACCAAGCCACAGTCATCAGTGCTCCAGACCAAGCCACAGTCATCAGTGCTCCAGACCAAGCCACAGTCACCAGTGCTCCAGACCAAGCCACAGTCCCCAGTGCTCCAGACCAAGCCACAGTCCCCAGTGCTCCAGACCAAGCCACAGTCACCAGTGCTCCAGACCAAGCCACAGTCACCAGTGCTCCAGACCAAGCCAGGTGCTCCAGACCAAGCCACAGTCCCCAGTGCTCCAGACCAAGCCACAGTCCCCAGTGCTCCAGACCAAGCCACAGTCCCCAGTGCTCCAGACCAAGCCACAGTCCCCAGTGCTCCAGACCAAGCCAGGTGCTCCAGACCAAGCCACAGTCACCGGTGCTCCAGACCAAGCCAGGTGCTCCAGACCAAGCCACAGTCACCAGTGCTCCAGACCAAGCCACAGTCCCCAGTGCTCCAGACCAAGCCACAGTCCCCAGTGCTCCAGACCAAGCCACAGTCCCCAGTGCTCCAGACCAAGCCACAGTCTCCAGTGCTCCAGACCAAGCCTCAGTCGTCTCACTATTCCTCACTGTTCCTGCCTCACCCTCACTGTTCCTGCCTCACCCTCACTGTTCCTGCCACACCCTCACTATTCCTCACTATTCCTGCCTCACCCCTCACTATTCCTGGCAACATTGCCACCGAAGACTTGCGCTGCAACAACCCCGTCCCTCCTCCTCTGTGAGTCAGATGCTCCCAGAGTATTTTCCCTCTCTCACACCGCTTCCTGATCGTCAATTTTCCAGAGCTAGCCACGGCTGTCCCCGACACGCACACCTCCACCCGCGCCACCATGAACCATCCCCATCACCAAGCTTCTTATTGTGTGGTGGAGGCTCCTGGCTCCCGTCCTCACCACGCAGGCGCCCCGGTCATGGTGAGGGAGGTGGAGGCTCCTGGCTCCCGTCCTCACCACGCAGGTGTCCCGGTCATGGTGAGGGAGGTGGAGGCTCCTGGCTCCCGTCCTCACCACGCAGGCGTCCCGGTCATGGTGAGGGAGGTGGAGGCTCCTGGCTCCCGTCCTCACCACGCAGGCGTCCCCGGTCATGGTGAGGGAGGTGGAGGCTCCTGGCTCCCGTCCTCACCACGCAGGCGCCCCGGTCATGGTGAGGGAGGTGGAGGCTCCTGGCTCCCGTCCTCACCACGCAGGCGCCCCGGTCATGGTGAGGGAGGTGGAGGCTCCTGGCTCCCGTCCTCACCACGCAGGCGCCCCGGTCATGGTGAGGGAGGTGGAGGCTCCTGGCTCCCGTCCTCACCACGCAGGCGCCCCGGTCATGGTGAGGGAGGTGGAGGCTCCTGGCTCCCGTCCTCACCACGCAGGCGTCCCGGTCATGGTGAGGGAGGTGGAGACTCCTGGCTCCCGTCCTCACCACGCAGGCGTCCCGGTCATGGTGAGGGAGGTGGAGGCTCCTGGCTCCCGTCCTCACCACGCAGGCGTCCCGGTCATGGTGAGGGAGGTGGAGGCTCCTGGCTCCCGTCCTCACCACGCAGGCGTCCCGGTCATGGTGAGGGAGGTGGGGGCTCCTGGCTCCCGTCCTCACCACGCAGGCGTCCCGGTCATGGTGAGGGAGGTGGAGGCTCCTGGCTCCCGTCCTCACCACGCAGGCGCCCCGGTCATGGTGAGGGAGGTGGAGGCTCCTGGCTCCCGTCCTCACCACGCAGGCGTCCCGGTCATGGTGAGGGAGGTGGAGGCTCCTGGCTCCCGTCCTCACCACGCAGGCGCCCCGGTCATGGTGAGGGAGGTGGAGGCTCCTGGCTCCCGTCCTCACCACGCAGGCGCCCCGGTCATGGTAAGGGAGGTGGAGGCTCCTGGCTCCCGTCCTCACCACGCAGGCGCCCCGGTCATGGTGAGGGAGGTGGAGGCTCCTGGCTCCCGTCCTCACCACGCAGGCGCCCCGGTCATGGTGAGGGAGGTGGAGGCTCCTGGCTCCCGTCCTCACCACGCAGGCGTCCCGGTCATGGTGAGGGAGGTGGAGGCTCCTGGCTCCCGTCCTCACCACGCAGGCGTCCCGGTCATGGTGAGGGAGGTGGGGGCTCCTGGCTCCCGTCCTCACCACGCAGGCGCCCCGGTCATGGTGAGGGAGGTGGAGGCTCCTGGCTCCCGTCCTCACCACGCAGGCGCCCCGGTCATGGTGAGGGAGGTGGAGGCTCCTGGCTCCCGTCCTCACCACGCAGGCGCCCCGGTCATGGTGAGGGAGGTGGAGGCTCCTGGCTCCCGTCCTCACCACGCAGGCGCCCCGGTCATGGTGAGGGAGGTGGAGAGACGCCTTCAAGGTATCGGTGGGTCGTATTAGTAGAGACTGATGCTGCTGCTGCTTCTGCTTCCAGCTGCTTATGTGCTGCTGTTGGTGACTTGGCCTCCTGGCGCTTATTTTCCTGTTTAAGAAATTGTTAGTGCTGATGAAAATCTAGATTAAGTTAGATTATAGGTAACTTAGGTTAGATTATAGGTTAGGTTAAGTTAGATTATAGGTAAGTTACGTTAGATTATAGGTAAGTTAGGTTAGATTATAGGTAAGTTAGATTAGATTATAGGTAAGTTAGATTAGATTATAGGTAAGTTGTGTTAGATTATAGGTTAGGTTAAGTTAGATTATAGGTAAGTTACGTTAGATTATAGGTAAGTTAGGTTAGATTATAGGTAAGTTACGTTAGATTATAGGTAAGTTACGTTAGATTATAGGTAAGTTAGATTAGATTATAGGTATGTTATGTTAGATTATAGGTAAGTTACGTTAGATTATAGGTAAGTTACGTTAGATAATAGTTTAGTTAGAATAGGTTCAGTTAGGCCAAATACTGGCCTAACTTAACCAAATATTTTAATGTCCAAATATTTAGACATTTCTTTTGCGAGGGTCATTAAGGTCACAAGCATTATACTGACCAGCCGGCAAGTATACGGTCACAAGCATTATACTGACCAGCCGGCAAGTATACGGTCACAAGCATTATACTGACCAGCCGGCAAGTATACTCTAGTTCTTAACGAAGGTCAAGTCTACAGTATGATGTAAATGTTGTGACAAATGAGAAGCTGGGAACACTGACAGCCCGGTATATATTCTTGAAATATCACAAAGTATATGTTTATCACATATACTTTGGGGTGAGAATAGCTTGAGCTGCCTCATCAGTTTGTGTGTACTTATTCCTCAATAAACATTTCAATTACAAAATTTAATACAATGACAAATTTATTTATATACATGAGCTTCGATAAAATAACTTATTCCCCCAATTAACTTTAGAAATAGGCACATTTTGAATGCGATCAGTGAATACTGTAGTAACTTTAGTTTGGAAGTAGATAAAATACAATTTTCTTGTTCAATCATTCTAATTCAGGGTTATTGTTCATCCTCCCGAGTAAAGAGTCAAATAATAATAATAAAGCCTCAGGAATCAGCTCCATGAACAGCATCTGCAAGTTTTTGTTGCAGTCGTGTTGAAAACTCATGATCCGATCAACAGTTTAATTTAATGAAAGTCAAAATACCTGAAGATATATTATCTTGTCTTGCGTTAGACTGACAAGCGCCTTCTGGCTGAGACGTAGAGTCCTTCACACACACCAAGATCTTCCTCCTGTTGAAGACTCTGTATAGACAGATCCCTCCTGTTGAAGACTTTGTGTATAGCCGGATCCCTCCTGTTGAAGACTTTGTGTATAGCCGGATCCCTCCTGTTGAAGACTCTGTATAGACAGATCCCTCCTGTTGAAGACTCTGTATAGACAGATCCCTCCTGTTGAAGACTTTGTGTAGACAGATCCCTCCTGTTGAAGACTCTGTATAGACAGATCCCTCCTGTTGAAGACTTTGTGTAGACAGATCCCTCCTGTTGAAGACTCTGTATAGACAGATCCCTCCTGTTGAAGACTTTGTGTAGACAGATCCCTCCTGTTGAAGACTTTGTGTATAGCCGGATCCCTCCTGTTGAAGACTCTGTATAGACAGATCCCTCCTGTTGAAGACTTTGTGTAGACAGATCCCTCCTGTTGAAGACTCTGTATAGACAGATCCCTTCTGTTGAAGACTTTGTGTATAGCCGGATCCCTCTTGTTGAAGACTCCGTATAGACAGATCCCTCCTGTTGAAGATTTTTGTATAGACAGATCCCTTTTATTGAAGACTCTGTATAGACAGATCCCTTCTGTTGAAGCTCTTTTCAAAAAGTTACTAATTTCGAAATATGGTGGAAAAACAGAAGCTAAGATTCCTCCTTTCGCAGCATTTAGGTCCTCCGACGCGCGCCAGTTTAGCCAAACACTGTTATTGTCTGGGATATTATTTGTTGGTGTGACTGCCCTGATGGAGACTACCAGCCCTTAACCAGCCGACCAATAGCAAGCGTGAGAATTCTGCCGGGCAATTATGATTTGCCAATTTTGTGGCTTTTGTCAGTTGTTGGCGTAACGTGAGCGTCCAGGAGTGGGTCACTACACAGGTACCAACTGGGATCACCTGTCCACAGGTACCAACTGGGATCACCTGTCCACAGGTACCAACTGGGATCACCTGTCAACAGGTACCAACTGGGATCACCTGTCAACAGGTACCAACTGGGATCACCTGTCAACAGGTACCAACTGGGATCACCTGTCAACAGGTACCAACTGGGATCACCTGTCAACAGGTACCAACTGGGATCACCTGTCAACAGGTACCAACTGGGATCACCTGTCCACAGGTACCAACTGGGATCACCTGTCAACAGGTACCAACTGGGATCACCTGTCAACAGGTACCAACTGGGATCACCTGTCCACAGGTACCAACTGGGATCACCTGTCCACAGGTACCAACTGGGATCACCTGTCAACAGGTACCAACTGGGACAACCAGACCTGTTGTCAGGTCTACCACAGTGGACTACCAGGGTACCATCACCCTCCCTTGGCCTCAGACCCCCCCCCCCACCCTCTGGTCACACAAGTCCAACACTATTAATCGTCCACTTTGTGCTTACAGTACTGACCTCTCATGGTAGTGGGGTCACCCAGGGTCACGTCTCATGGTAGTGGGGGCAGGGGAGGGGTCTTGTCTCATGGTAGTGGGGGCAGGGGAGGGGTCTTGTCTCATGGTAGTGGGGGCAGGGGAGGGGTCTTGTCTCATGGTAGTGGGGGCAGGGGAGGGGTCTTGTCTCATGGTAGTGGGGGCAAGGGGAGGGGTCTTGTCTCATGGTAGTGGGGGCAGGGGAGGGGTCTTGTCTCATGGTAGTGGGGGCAGGGGAGGGGTCTTGTCTCATGGTAGTGGGGGCAGGGGAGGGGTCTTGTCTCATGGTAGTGGGGGCAGGGGAGAGGTCTTGTCTCATGGTAGTGGGGGCAGGGGAGAGGTCTTGTCTCATGGTAGTGGGGGCAGGGGGAGGTCTCCCACAACAACACCCGCAGTACCACACTAGCAACACCTGCAGAACCAGTACCACACTACCAAGTACCGTTTCCGCACCAGCATTGCCGCCTCAGCTTCACAACACCACAACCACCACAACAACTCTCCACCACAACCAAGAGTGACACGGGTGCTCCAGCTGCCCCAACACCTCCTCCATCACAAGATAAACAAATCAACAAGATGTAAAGATCAATGAATCACGTGAACCCACGAGGCTTGGTACCGCTGCTGCTCCTTATTTATGTGAGGGAAAGAGCTCTTACATGTCTGTGTTTGCACGTGATGCAAAGCTGATGTGGAATGTGAAAATAGAGGAGGAATGCAGGAAGCTAATGGAGGACCTTGGCAAACTCCAGGAGTTGTGGTGGTGTTGGATTTCAATCCCAACAAGTGTAAGGCAATGAAGATGGAAACGGGAGAAAGGAGACCATGAGGAAGACCATAACAGGAAGACAACTACAGGGATCAGAAAGAGAGAAGGATCTGGGAGTGGATATAGCTCCAACAGCCACACCGGAGACACACACAAACAGGATAACATCAGCAGCATATGAGACGCTGGCAAATATAAGAACATCGTTTAGTAACGTAAGTCATGACGTCTTCGAGGCAATATACACAACATTTGTTATACCAATACTGGAATACGCAGCACCGGCATGGAATACGCACCACCGGCATGGAATACGCACCACCGGCATGGAATACGCACCACCGGCATGGAATACGCACCACCGGCATGGAATACGCACCACCGGCATGGAATACGCACCACCGGCATGGAATACGCACCACCGGCATGGAATACGCATCTTTGAAACATATATAAAGCCAAAATTTAAAAGTACCAAGATTTAACCCAAGAAGATTGGTGCCAGAGCTAATACAGTTAGGCTATGAGGATGAGCTAATACAGTTAGGCTATGAGGATGAGCTAATACAGTTAGGCTATGAGGATGAGCTAATACAGTTAGGCTATGAGGATGAGCTAATACAGTTAGGCTATGAGGATGAGCTAATACAGTTAGGCTATGAGGATGAGCTAATACAGTTAGGCTATGAGGATGAGCTAATACAGTTAGGCTATGAGGATGAGCTAATACAGTTAGGCTATGAGGATGAGCTAATACAGTTAGGCTATGAGGATGAGCTAATACAGTTAGGCTATGAGGATGAGCTAATACAGTTAGGCTATGAGGATGAGCTAATACAGTTAGGCTATGAGGATGAGCTAATACAGTTAGGCTATGAGGATGAGCTAATACAGTTAGGCTATGAGGATGAGCTAATACAGTTAGGCTATGAGGATGAGCTAATACAGTTAGGCTATGAGGATGAGCTAATACAGTTAGGCTATGAGGATGAGCTAATACAGTTAGGCTATGAGGATGAGCTAATACAGTTAGGCTATGAGGATGAGCTAATAAAACTAACCCTCACAACCGTAGAGGATGGAGCGAAGAGTGGGTATATGTTCACAACATACAAGATACTGATACTGAGGGGTAATACACAAATTGACGAGGATAGATTCTTCAAATTAAGAGACAATAATACAAGAGGACACAGGTGGAAGCTGGAAACATAAAAAGAGCCGAAGAACTGTAAGGAAATACAAGTACCCTGTACAAGTATTCAACAAGTGGAGTGCATTAAATGGAAGTAGTTCTGGAAGCCACCTCCACTCACATTTTTAAAGCCAAATTCGACATAATAGAATGTTACCGTCTTTATCTTTAATTTGTGGTGAAACAAGAGTAGAAGGCGAGGCACCATGAGTTAGGCCTCCTCCATCGCAGACACTGTTGGGGAAAGTAGCAACCATTATTACTTGTCCTCCTGTGTGTTTGGTGATATTCACTACACCTGTGTGTTTGGTGATATTCACTACACCTGTGTGTTTGGTGATATTCACTACACCTGTGTGTTTGGTGATATTCACTACACCTGTGTGTTTGGTGATATTCACTACACCTGTGTGTTTGGTGATATTCACTACACCTGTGTGTTTGGTGATATTCACTACACCTGTGTGTTTGGTGATATTCACTACACCTGTGTGTTTGGTGATATTCACTACACCTGTGTGTTTGGTGATATTCACTACACCTGTGTGTTTGGTGATATTCACTACACCTGTGTGTTTGGTGATATTCACTACACCTGTGTGTTTGGTGATATTCACTACACCTGTGTGTTTGGTGATATTCACTACACCTGTGTGTTTGGTGATATTCACTACACCTGTGTGTTTGGTGATATTCACTACACCTGTGTGTTTGGTGATATTCACTACACCTGTGTGTTTGGTGATATTCACTACACCTGTGTGTTTGGTGATATTCACTACACCTGTGTGTTTGGTGATATTCACTACACCTGTGTGTTTGGTGATATTCACTACACCTGTGTGTTTGGTGATATTCACTACACCTGTGTGTTTGGTGATATTCACTACACCTGTGTGTTTGGTGATATTCACTACACCTGTGTGTTTGGTGATATTCACTACACCTGTGTGTTTGGTGATATTCACTACACCTGTGTGTTTGGTGATATTCACTACACCTGTGTGTTTGGTGATATTCACTACACCTGTGTGTTTGGTGATATTCACTACACCTGTGTGTTTGGTGATATTCACTACACCTGTGTGTTTGGTGATATTCACTACACCTGTGTGTTTGGTGATATTCACTACACCTGTGTGTTTGGTGATATTCACTACACCTGTGTGTTTGGTGATATTCACTACACCTGTGTGTTTGGTGATATTCACTACACCTGTGTGTTTGGTGATATTCACTACACCTGTGTGTTTGGTGATATTCACTACACCTGTGTGTTTGGTGATATTCACTACACCTGTGTGTTTGGTGATATTCACTACACCTGTGTGTTTGGTGATATTCACTACACCTGTGTGTTTGGTGATATTCACTACACCTGTGTGCTTGGTGAAAGGAGCACTTACGTGTCCACTTACGAGATCTGCAAGCATTACGTGTCCTATTACGATATGTGAACTCTTAAGAGACTTTTTACGATATCTCTACCTCTCACGTATCCTCTTACGTGGGTAAGAGTCAGAGAATACCGCGACACATGTTGGGCGTGTTTGACCGAGCTGGCTGTGATGGGTGTATGCTGGTAGGTTACAAGGCGCCACACATCACCAGTACTCTAGTTATCGCTCAAAGTTATTTAGTTAAGATATTCAGTGTTAATTGTTTAACTTTGTCCGTGTTTAGCATTACGCAACTTGATCATTTTTGTTTTCCACTTTGGCCCCAAGTGGCCTACAGTGTGGCCTACAGTGTGGCCTACAGTGAGGCCTACAGTGTGGCCTACAGTGTGGCCTACAGTGAGGCCTACAGTGAGGCCTACAGTGTGGCCTACAGTGAGGCCTACAGTGTGGCCTACAGTGTGGCCTACAGTGAGGCCTACAGTGAGGCCTACAGTGAGGCCTACAGTGTGGCCTACAGTGTGGCCTACAGTGTGGCCTACAGTGAGGCCTACAGTGTGGCCTACAGTGTGGCCTACAGTGAGGCCTACAGTGAGGCCTACAGTGTGGCCTACAGTGAGGCCTACAGTGTGGCCTACAGTGTGGCCTACAGTGAGGCCTACAGTGTGGCCTACAGTGTGGCCTACAGTGTGGCCTACAGTGTGGCCTACAGTGTGGCCTACAGTGAGGCCTACAGTGTGGCCTACAGTGTGGCCTACAGTGTGGCCTACAGTGTGGCCTACAGTGAGGCCAACAGTGTGGCCTACAGTGTGGCCTACAGTGTGGCCTACAGTGAGGCCTACAGTGTGGCCTACAGTGTGGCCTACAGTGTGGCCTACAGTGAGGCCTACAGTGTGGCCTACAGTGTGGCCTACAGTGTGGCCTACAGTGTGGCCTACAGTGAGGCCTACAGTGTGGCCTACAGTGTGGCCTACAGTGTGGCCTACAGTGAGGCCTACAGTGTGGCCTACAGTGTGGCCTACAGTGTGGCCTACAGTGAGGCCTACAGTGAGGCCTACAGTGTGGCCTACAGTGTGGCCTACAGTGTGGCCTACAGTGTGGCCTACAGTGTGGCCTACAGTGTGGCCTACAGTGAGGCCTACAGTGTGGCCTACAGTGAGGCCTACAGTGTGGCCTACAGTGAGGCCTACAGTGAGGCCAACAGTGAGGCCTACAGTGAGGCCTACAGTGTGGCCTACAGTGTGGCCTACAGTGTGGCCTACAGTGTGGCCTACAGTGAGGCCTACAGTGTGGCCTACAGTGAGGCCTACAGTGAGGCCTACAGTGTGGCCTACAGTGAGGCCTACAGTGTGGCCTACAGTGTGGCCTACAGTGAGGCCTACAGTGAGGCCTACAGTGTGGCCTACAGTGAGGCCTACAGTGAGGCCTACAGAGCTGAGTGTGTGTGATCTAGCAGACTGGTTGTGAGGCGCTAGGATATGAGCGGGGGGTTACATGTTTGGGAATACCTGCAGGGATAAGTCGCTCAGGGTTAAGGTCCTGATCAACCAGGCTGTGATTCATTCGTCAGGCTGCAAGCAGCCGCGTCCAAAAGCCTGGTTGACCAATCCAACAAGCAGGACGCCTGGTCGAGGACCGGGCCGCGGGGACGTTGAGCCCTGAAAGCATAAAAAGGCAAGGTAAGGTGGTGGTGTGAGGGCGGGCGGTCCTCCACAACACCGGCCACTAGGCCACCAACAGGCCCATGCACCACCACCACTACTCAGCCTTGGCCTACATCAACCCGTTCTCGCAAATTTATTAAGTCAATATTGACTTATTAGTTGCGTGCATAGGTGACATACTTAACATAATAGTTTCCCTTGAAAAGCTTCATAGAAAACACCGACCTTACCTAACCTACTTAGTATGTTAAAATAAGCATCTTATAGCTTCGTAATTACAATTGTTACTTAACCTATTATAGGTATAGGTTAGGTAATAATTGTAATTACGAAGCAATAAGATGCTTATCTTAACATACTAAGTAGGTTAGGTAAGGTCGGTGTTTTCTATGAAGCTTTTCAAGGAAAACTATTATGTTAAGTATGTCACCTATGCACATATTTAATAAGTCAATATTGACTTATTAAATTTGCGAGAACGGGTTGCCTAAATCAGGCATAAAACCCTTGTAACAGTTGGCACTCAGGCGCCCTGCCTGTGTCTAGGGCGGGGTGTGCATCCTTCCCTGGCACTGGTGTTGGGATGTGTGGCACAGGCAGGAGGGCTGGGGCAGGGGGGCAGGAGGGCGGGGGCAGGAGGGCGGGGGCAGGAGGGCTGGGGCAGGAGGGCCGGGGCAGGAGAGATGGGGCAGGAGGACCGGGGCAGGAGGGCGGGGGCAGGAGGGCCGGGGCAGGAGGGCCGGGGCAGGTGGGCCGGGGCAGGAGGGCTGGGGCAGGAGGGCTGGGGCAGGAGAGATGGGACAGAAGGACCGGGGCAGGAGGACCGGGGCAGGAGGGCCGGGGCAGGAGGGCCGGGGCAGGAGGGCTGGGGCAGGAGGGCTGGGGCAGGAGTGCTGGGGCAGGAGGGCAGGGGCAGGAGGGCCGGGGCAGGTGGGCCGGGGCAGGAGGGCCGGGGCAGGAGGGCTGGGGCAGGAGGGCCGGGGCAGGAGGGCTGGGGCAGGAGGGCTGGGGCAGGAGGGCCGGGGCAGGAGGGCTGGGGCAGGAGGGCCGGGGCAGGAGGGCTGGGGCAGGTGGGCCGGGGCAGGAGGGCTGGGGCAGGAGGGCTGGGGCAGGAGGGCCGGGGCAGGATGGGCTGGGGCAGGTGGGCCGGGGCAGGAGGGCTGGGGCAGGAGGGCACGGGCAGGAGGGCTGGGGCAGGAGGGCCGGGGCAGGAGGGCTGGGGCAGGTGGGCCGGGGCAGGAGGGCTGGGGCAGGAGGGCCGGGGCAGGAGGGCCGGGGCAGGAGGGCTGGGGCAGGAGGGGTGGGGCAGGAGGGCAGGGGCAGGAGGGCAGGGGCGGGGGGCGTGTATCTGTATGACCATGGTGGCCCCTGGCAAGCGCTGACCCTAGTTAGCCATTCGCTACGGCAGGTTATCTGGTCCCTATCTTGTGGTGGGGCTGCCCCTCACCCCCACCCACCAGGGGCCCTGCCCCTCACCCTTCTCCCCAGCCCTCCCCCCTCACACTACACACTAACATGTGTCTGCTCTCATGTAACCCCTATCACCCTCATGTGCACACACTTGTACTTACACGCATTTCCTTGTAGTCACCCTGGTGTACACACACACACACACACACACACACACACACACACACACACACACACACACACACACACACACACACACAAACCCACACACACACACACACACACACACACAGTCCCTGCTGGTACACACGCGAGCACCACCTTGCGTGTGTGTGCCGGCATGCATAGTTATTTAAATGTGGATGTAACCCTTCACCCTCGACTCTGAGGTCGTCCTCGTGAGCTGCTCCTCACACCTCCTACCTCCAAGCCTCCTTCAATCTGTAGTTTGAATTTACTTGTTATTACTGAAAGGATAAATTAACCTTGAGCAATTACTAACAGATAACCAAAATTTAAGTTAAAGTTGGTGTTATAGAGAGAGAGGGGAGGGGGCAGTCACCATTGGTCACTATACATGTAAAGTGCCTTGTATAGTGACTGTTGTGAGCCTCTTGTTGAATC
>NC_091171.1:3510293-3565293 GCF_040958095.1 Procambarus clarkii
CCTCATCCCATGCATTCCATGATGGTCTGATGCTTCCATCTGAAAATTGGGAACATCAAAAGATCTGACTTTCCCAATTTTCTGATGGGAACATCAAATGATCTGATATTCCCATCACTGAAAAATAAAAACAGATAAAAAAAATGATATGAAAAAATAGAAAATAAAATATACTCATGAAATGAACAGAATGGTTAACAACGCAGCTCAATTGCAATGCAATGTCACAATAACATTTAAATATACTTTAAGATATAATCTAGAAGAAAATAAGGATATTGAAACGGTTCATGAACTCTATTTCAATAAAGGACACTATGGGGAACTTTGAAAAATAGTTATTGAGTATAATTAGACAGACTTGTTGCTAGGCAGAGGAGTAATGAGATATATGGCAAATTTTGCAAAATATACAATGAAGGTACACAAACATTCATACCCAAACAAAGCAAAATGCCAAAGCAAAGCAAAATGCCAGGAAGGACGATCTTACTGGATCCCATAGCCTCTCCGAGGCACAAACCAGGCTTTTACATAACCCCCCCCCCTGCACCCGAGCTTTTTAAAATAGTAAATGCTACTATTTTTGCAAAATTATTACGAGATCTATTATTCTAATAAGAGTTTGATAAAATACAAACCCTGGGGCCATAGAACGGCTATTTAATCCCCTTGAACGGACCTGTGCATGGGCCACTGAGGCATCGAAAAAAAACAGACCGGCTTGGGAAAAAAGCAAAATTGCCGGTCTATGGCCCAGCTGATGGCTGTGCATGAATGGTTAATGGCTAATGGCTGTTAGTTATGGAGCTAGGTTAGACTATGTATGTTTAAATCTCTGATTTAAACAGAGCCAGTGTTCAGTCAAATAACTGAATTTATCAAATCTTATCCTTGTATAATATACAAGCTGATGTGAGATCCCTGTCTACAGGTGGACTGGAACTATTATCCAGTAGGCAGTCTACTGTATTTTATCAAACCGTTATTAGTATAATAGATCTCGTAATAATTTTGCAAAAATAATGGCATTTACTATTTTTAAAAGATTATTAGCAAATTTACAGAAATGGTGCATTCGGAAGACAAAACCAATTTTTCACTTTTGACAATTGAGCACCTGCTACATCCAGATTCTAGGGAGGAAAGGAAGGACGATCTTACTGGATCCCATAGCCTCTCCGAGGCACAAACCAGGCTTTTACATAACCCCCCCCCCCTGCACCCGAGCTTTTTAAAATAGTAAATGCCACTATTTTTGCAAAATTATTACGAGATCTATTATTCTAATAAGAGTTTGATAAAATACAAACCCTGGGGCCATAGAACGGCTATTTAATCCCCTTGAACGGACCTGTGCATGGGCCACTGAGGCATCGAAAAAAAACAGACCGGCTTGGGAAAAAAGCAAAATTGCCGGTCTATGGCCCAGCTGATGGCTGTGCATGAATGGCTAATGGCTGTTAGTTATGGAGCTAGGTTAGACTATGTATGTTTAAATCTCTGATTTAAACAGAGCCAGTGTTCAGTCAAATAACTGAATTTATCAAATCTTATCCTTGTATAATATACAAGCTGATGTGAGATCCCTGTCTACAGGTGGACTGGAACTATTATCCAGTAGGCAGTCTACTGTATTTTATCAAACCGTTATTAGTATAATAGATCTCGTAATAATTTTGCAAAAATAATGGCATTTACTATTTTTAAAAGATTATTAGCAAATTTACAGAAATGGTGCATTCGGAAGACAAAACCAATTTTTCACTTTTGACAATTGAGCACCTGCTACATCCAGATTCTAGGGAGGAAAGGAAGGACGATCTTACTGGATCCCATAGCCTCTCCGAGGCACAAACCAGGCTTTTACATAACCCCCCCCCCCCTGCACCCGAGCTTTTTAAAATAGTAAATGCCACTATTTTTGCAAAATTATTACGAGATCTATTATTCTAATAAGAGTTTGATAAAATACAAACCCTGGGGCCATAGAACGGCTATTTAATCCCCTTGAACGGACCTGTGCATGGGCCACTGAGGCATCGAAAAAAAAACAGACCGGCTTGGGAAAAAAGCAAAATTGCCGGTCTATGGCCCAGCTGATGGCTGTGCATGAATGGCTAATGGCTGTTAGTTATGGAGCTAGGTTAGACTATGTATGTTTAAATCTCTGATTTAAACAGAGCCAGTGTTCAGTCAAATAACTGAATTTATCAAATCTTATCCTTGTATAATATACAAGCTGATGTGAGATCCCTGTCTACAGGTGGACTGGAACTATTATCCAGTAGGCAGTCTACTGTATTTTATCAAACCGTTATTAGTATAATAGATCTCGTAATAATTTTGCAAAAATAATGGCATTTACTATTTTTAAAAGATTATTAGCAAATTTACAGAAATGGTGCATTCGGAAGACAAAACCAATTTTTCACTTTTGACAATTGAGCACCTGCTACATCCAGATTCTAGGGAGGAAAGGAAGGACGATCTTACTGGATCCCATAGCCTCTCCGAGGCACAAACCAGGCTTTTACATAACCCCCCCCCCCCTGCACCCGAGCTTTTTAAAATAGTAAATGCCATTATTTTTGCAAAATTATTACGAGATCTATTATACTAATAACGGTAAATAAATAATAAATAGTAAATAAATCAAAATCAGTTACATTATTTTATCTTATTCATAGCATAAATGTTCTCGAAGATTACTAAAAAGAAATTGAATTAGACTACAGCAAATTAGCAAACTTTACCTTGTATCTGTTTCCACCGAGTTTGTTTGGGGCGTTCTTCAACATATCAGCAATACTTGTCTCAACATCTCTTTCAGTTGCATTAGTGTGGGTGTTGATACAGGCTTCTGGAAATTTATAAGAATTAATTAATATATATAATTATAATTCACTTTGCTATTCCCCATTCCACAGTCCTCTCGTCCTTCCCACTTCCCTGTCCCCACATCATCCCCACTATTCCCACTTCCCTGTCCCATCGTCCTCCTTACCATTTTCCCCTCCCCTGTCCTTCTTCCTCCCCCACCATCTCCCATTCACCTGTCCCTTTGTCCTCCCCAGCATTCCCCTGTCCCCACCATCCCCAACTCCCCAGTCCCCTCGTCCTCCCCACCATTACCCTCTCCTCTGTCCCCTCGTCTTCCCCACCATACCCCCCTCTCGTCCTCCCCACCATTCCAAACTACCTCATCCGATGCATTCTATAATGGTCTGATGCTTCCATCAGAAAATTGGGAACATCAAATGATCTGATATTCCCATCACTGAAAAATAAGAACAGCTAAAAAAATGAAATGAAAAAAATAAAAAAATAAACTATACTCATGAAATGAACAGTATGGTAAACAACACAGCTCAATTTCAATGCAATGTCACACAAAATTATTAAATCGAAATGAAAATAAATTGAAATCTATGAAAATTCAAATTATCAATACAATCGGAAATATTGAAATAATATCGCAACATAATATAGTGTGGGTTGCTCTTACGTGCAACAGACGGTGCTGTTTTTCAAAAAAGGCATGGTTTTACCTGTCACAAGTGTGGCATCTATACTTATACTCACGAAATGAACGGTATGGTAAACAACATAGCTCAATTGCAATGCAATGTCACAATAACATTTAATAACAATAATAACAATAACATTTAAATATACTTTAAGATATAATCTAGAAGAAAATAAGAACATTGAAACGGTTCATGAACTCGATTTCAATAAAGGACACTATGGGGAACTTTGAAAAACAGTTAATGAGTATAATTAGACAGACTTGTTGCTAGGCAGAGGAGTAAATAATGAGATATATGGCAAATTTTGCAAAATATACGGCACACAAACATTCATACCCAAACAAAGCAAAATGCTAGGTAAGAACAAAGCAGTTGGCCCGTAGGGGAAAGGAGATACCCACAAGACTGGAATACAAGTCATTAACAAGCACACAAGTACTACACTACACAACAACCGCACTACTACCAGAACTGGACGAATCACTACCAAAACAACACATTGCACATCACTACCAAAACAACACAACACAACACAAGCATTGGCAAAGAATTATAGACCAGTTGCACTAACATCCCACATAATAAAATTATTTGAGAGTGATCAGGAGTCAGATTACTAGTTTTATAGAGACCAATGACCTCCACAATCCAGGCCAACAAGGATTTAGAGCAGTTTCTATGATCGAGCCACTGAGATCTATAAAGAATTCTGATCAAGAAAGAGATCTAGGGGTGGTTTTAGATAGAAAACTATAACCTGAGGATCATATTAAGAACATTCTGCGAGGGGCCTATGCTACACTTTTTAACTTTAGAATTGCTTTTAAATACATAGGTCAAAAAGTTTTAAAAGTTTTAAAAGTTTTTTAAACCTCTCGTGTATCATGAGTGTTAAAGCATCAGATGGTGCATTCAGATGATGAATATTACATAGTTCCTTCATCTGGGAAGAATGAACACATATTGGTGCATTCGGATGATAAAAACTAACTACTGTAGTTTAATTGATCAACAGACTGTATATCATATGCAGACTGTATGTGGATCTGCGGGCCACTCCAAACAACAGCCTGGTGGACCAAGCTCCACCAGGGCTAAAGCACAAAGTGATATAGATGTGATAGAGAAACTAGGTCAAATGGAGGAGTAGGTCTGTATATTAAACAGCACCTGACGTGCACAGAGCTACTAAACTCAATGTGGTGGTAGAGTGGTGGGGGGGGGGAAACATTGCAGAAAAAAACAAAAATACAATTTGGTCAACAAAACAGCATTGTTTAAAATAGAAGACATGGGTTGTCATTTTGGGGGTAAGGTAGGTTACATTGAGTTAATTAGTTAGTACTTAGTTTTTATCTTAAACTGGTTGGGAGAGGTACAGTGTTGCTGTGCTGGTGAAAGAACACCTAAAGGTAAATTAAATAATGATTGCGAATCCACAAGAAGTTGACATAATATCGCTAGAGATCTGCAATCAGGATGATAAACTTTCCTTAAAGAATTTGACAAACACTTGCTGATAGGACATGAAGTAAATGAAATGTATGTCAAGTTTTGTGAAATATATGATAAAAGCACAACAAAATTTGTACCAAAGGAGAGATGCAGAACTAGGAAAAGGGGTTTGTTCAACAGAAATTGCGAGAGGGCCTGAGACCCAAACACACACAAATGGAATCAATATATAGCAAGAGGCCAAACCCCCAAACATACAAGCGATGCAAAGATGCGAGAAACAGCAGCAGCATTAAGGAGAGGGACTTAAGGACCATAAATAAAGTGTGAAAATAAACTCGAGTAAATTTTTTTAACTACTCTCGACAGTGAAGAAAAACAAATATTCAGACGATTTGTGTTAGAATCATTAATCTTACACTTTCGGTCATATTCAACAACACAAATACATACACACACATTCCTGTTGCTGTAGCAAGTGAAGAATTACACACACAGATCACAATAACGTGATGCATCAAATGAACAAATCCACAAGGGCCGTGACGAGGATTCGAACCTGCGTCCGGGAGCATCCCAGACACTGCCTTAATCGACTGAGCTACAACAGGGTAAAAGGGTTGAAACCGAAGTTCTACTGAACTTACTGGATCCCGTAGCCTCTCCGAGGCACAAACCAGGCTTTTACACAACCCCCCCCCCCCTGCACCCGAGCTATGTCAACAGGCCGTTCTCCCTCTTCGCCCTTCCGAATGCACCATATCAGTAAATTTTTTAATAATCTTTTAAAAATAGTAAATGCCACTATTTTTGCAAAATTATTACGAGATCTATTATTCTATAGAATAATGCATATAAATGCATATATGCATATAAATACAAAACATAAATACAAAAGTAAATGTAAATAATTTTACCTTGCACCTAGATCCACCAAGCCTGTATGGCGCGCGTTTCAGTACTTCGGAAATCTAGAACTATCTTGAATCTCTAATCTGCAATGAAACAATACATATTATTGCACTTACCAAAACATGGATGAATGTAGAAAATACAGAACTATTAGCTGAATATCAAATAAATGGATTTAATCTATTTCACACAGATAGATATATTACACCGTGTATATTAGGTAATACCTAACATACACGCCTCCACACACACTACATTTGAAATGTAGTCTCAAAAAGACTACATTTCAACAGCAAAGATTACTCCATAAAAAAATAATTAAATTATTGACCAACATGAGAGAGGGTTAGCCAACATGAGGGTTGTGTTGATTGCCTGAAAATATTTAAATTGTGTAATGTATTGAATGGCATTTTTCAAGTTACAACATTTTTTAAATTACTGAACTAGGTTCTAGGCTTTGCTAGGCTTAATTCAATTATTACAGATAAGCCTAACCTAGCCTAGAACCCAGTGGGTTTTCTTCCTATTGGGGAGTGTTGTACATGCCTCGCCTCCACGTGAGGACGGCCGGTGAGGGCGGCCGGTGAGGGGGCCGGTGAGGGCGGCCGGTGAGGGTGGCCGGTGAGGGCGGCCGGTGAGGGCGGCCGGTGAGGGCGGCCGGTGAGGGCGGCCGGTGAGGGGGCCGGTGAGGGCGGCCGGTGAGGACGGCCGGTGAGGACGGCCGGTGAGGACGGCCGGTGAGGGGGCCGGTGAGGGCGGCCGGTGAGGGGGCTGGTGAGGACGGCCGGTGAGGACGGCCGGTGAGGGCGGCCGGTGAGGGGGCCGGTGAGGGCGGCCGGTGAGGACGGCCGGTGAGGACGGCCGGTGAGGGCCGCCGGTGAGGGGGCCAGTGAGGGTGGCCGGTGAGGGGGGCCGGTAAGAACGGCCGGTGAGGACGACCGGTGAGGACGGCCGGTGAGGACGGCCGGTGAGGGGGCCGGTGAGGGTGGCCGGTGACGGGGCCGGTGAGGACGGCCGGTGAGGGTGGCCGGTGAGGACGGCCGGTGAGGGTGGCCGGTGAGGGGGCCCGTGAGGGCGGCCGGTGAGGGCGGCCGGTGAGGGGGCCGGTGAGGGCGGCCGGTGAGGGTGGCCGGTGAGGGCGGCCGGTGAGGGCGGCCGGTGAGGGGGCCGGTGAGGGCGGCCGGTGAGGGGGCTGGTGAGGACGGCCGGTGAGGACGGCCGGTGAGGGCGGCCGATGAGGGGGCCGGTGAGGGGGCTGGTGAGGGCGGCTGGTGAGGACGGCCGGTGAGGACGGCCGGTGAGGGCGGCCGGTGAGGACGGCCGGTGAGGGCGGCCGGTGAGGGTGCCGGTGAGGGGGCCGGTGAGGGCGGCTGGTGAGGACGGCCGGTGAGGACGGCCGGTGAGGGCGGCCGGTGAGGGCGGCCGGTGAGGACGGCCGGTGAGGGGGCCGGTGAGGAGGGCCGGTGAGGACGGCCGGTGAGGGCGGCCGGTGAGGGGGCCGGTGAGGACGGCCGGTGAGGGCGGCCGCTGAGGGGGCCGGTGAGGGGGCCGGTGAGGACGGCCGGTGAGGGGGCCGGTGAGGACGGCCGGTGAGGGCGGCCGGTGAGGACGGCCGGTGAGGACGGCCGGTGAGGGCGGCCGGTGAGGGGGCCGGTGAGGACGGCCGGTGAGGGCGGCCGGTGAGGGCGGCCGCTGAGGGGGCCGGTGAGGGGGCCGGTGAGGGGGCCGGTGAGGACGGCCGGTGAGGGGGCCGGTGAGGACGGCCGGTGAGGGCGGCCGGTGAGGGGGCCGGTGAGGACGGCCGGTGAGGACGGCCGGTGAGGGCGGCCGGTGAGGACTGCCGGTGAGGGCGGCCGGTGAGGACTGCCGGTGAGGGCGGCTGGTGAGGACTGCCGGTGAGGGCGGCCGGTGAGGACTGCCGGTGAGGGCGGGTGGTGAGGACTGCCGGTGAGGGCGGCTGGTGAGGACTGCCGGTGAGGGCGGCTGGTGAGGACGGCCGGTGAGGGCGGCTGATGAGTTGGCCGGTGAGTTGGCCGGTGAGTTGGCCGGTGAGGGTGGCCGGTGAGTTGGCCGGTGAGTTGGCCGGTGAGTTGGCCGGTGAGGGTGGCCGGTGAGTTGGCCGGTGAGTTGGCCGGTGAGTTGGCCGGTGAGGGTGGCCGGTGAGGACGGCCGATGAGGACGGCCGGTGAGGGCGGCCGGTGAGGGCGGCCGGTGAGGGGGCCGGTGAGGGCGGCCGGTGAGGGTGACCAGTGAGTTGGCCGGTGAGTTGGCCGGTGAGGGAGGCCGGTGAGTTGGCCGGTGAGTTGGCCGGTGAGTTGGCCGGTGAGTTGGACGGTGAGGGTGGCCGGTGAGGACGGCCGGTGAGGACGGCCGGTGAGGACGGCCGGTGAGGGTGGCCGGTGAGGACGGCCGGTGAGGGTGGCCGGTGAGGGGGCCGGTGAGGACGGCCGGTGAGGGCGGCCGGTGAGGGGGCCGGTGAGGACGGCCGGTGAGGACGGCCGGTTAGGGTGGCCGGTGAGGGTGTCCGGTGAGAGCGGCCGGTGACGGGGCCGGTGAGGGTGGCCGGTGAGGGTGGCCGGTGAGGGTGTCCGGTGAGGGCGGCCGGTGAGGGTGGCCGGTGAGGGTGTCCGGTGAGGGCGGCTGGTGACGGGGCCGGTGAGGGCGGCCGGTGACGGGGCCGGTGAGGGTGTCCGGTGAGGACGGCCGGTGAGGGGGCCGGTGAGGGTGGCCGGTGAGGGTGGCCGGTGAGGGGGCCGGTGAGGACGGCCGGTGAGGGTGGCCGGTGAGGGGGCCCGTGAGGACGGCCGGTGAGGGTGGCCGGTGAGGGTGGCCGGTGAGGGGGCCGGTGACGACGGCCGGTGAGGACGGCCGGTGAGGACGACCGGTGAGGACGGCCGGTGAGGACGGCCGGTGAGGGGGCCGGTGAGGGTGGCCGGTGAGGGTGGCCGGTGAGGGGGCCGGTGAGGGTGGCCGGTGAGGGGGCCGGTGACGACGGCCGGTGAGGACGGCCGGTGAGGACGACCGGTGAGGACGGCCGGTGAGGACGGCCGGTGAGGGGGCCGGTGAGGGTGGCCGGTGACGGGGCCGGTGAGGACGGCCGGTGAGGACGGCCGGTGAGGACGGCCGGTGAGGACGGCCGGTGAGGGTGGCCGGTGAGGACGGCCGGTGAGGACGGCCGGTGAGGACGGCCGGTGAGGGCGGCCGGTGAGGGTGGCCGGTGAGTTGGCCGGTGAGTTGGCCGGTGAGGGTGGCCGGTAGTAGTAGGGTTGGCGACGCACAGGTACCTTTTTTTTCTGGGAGAAAAAAGGTACCTGTGCGCCCCAAGGGTTTCAGGTAAATTTAGAATATCCCCTGTGCGCCCCAAGGGTTTCAGGTAAATTTAGAATATCCCCTGTGCGCCCCAAGGGTTTCAGGTCCAAAGGGAAAAAAGTGCCTGTGCGCCCCAAGGGTTTCAGGTAAATTTAGAATATCCCCTGTGCGCCCCAAGGGTTTCAGGTAAATTTAGAATATCCCCTGTGCGCCCCAAGGGTTTCAGGTCCAAAGGGAAAAAAGTGCCTGTGCGCCCCAAGGGTTTCAGGTCCAAAGGGAAAAAAAGGTACCTGTGCGCCCCAAGGGTTTCAGGTAAATTTAGAATATCCCCTGTGCGCCCCAAGGGTTTCAGGTCCAAAGGGAAAAAAAGTGCCTGTGCGCCCCAAGGGTTTCAGGTCCAAAGGGAAAAAAGGTACCTGTGCGCCCCAAGGGTTTCAGGTCCAAAGGGAAAAAAGGTACCTGTGCGCCCCAAGGGTTTCAGGTAAATTTAGAATATCCCCTGTGCGCCCCAAGGGTTTTCAGGCGAATTTGGGGAGTCACAGATTTAGAATTAGGGAATTCTTATAATGAAAAATAATGTCATACGAGTTTGCTAAAGTTCTTATAAGAAAAATAATTTCCGAGACTTAGAAGTTTGTTAAGGCCTTACGGGAGAAATTCAAATAACATGTGTAGCACTTTAGGGCTTCCAGGAGAACTCTACGGACATATTTTACATGTTTTCAACTTACAAAATCGTCTATGTAAGCCTTAGTTATTCATATAAATTTAGAAAAGCACCTGTGTAAGTCATTGTTTTCAGGGTTTCGTACATCACACCCCCCTCCCTCTCCCCCTTACCTCGCAATCTGTCGCATCACCTTTATTTACTTTGCGCCCAGCCAGTCAGTCGGCTCTTAATCTTATCTTATCTTATCCATAATATCTGGACCGTCCCTCCTCTCTCTCTCTCTCTCCTCTTCATATTATTCTCTCTCTTGCTATTTTCCAACATCGTATGTTTGCTCCTTTTCATTAAGCAAGTCAGTATGTTTGCTCCTTTTCATTAAGCAAGTCAGTTTTACACAAATAAATCATGTTAGTAAGCAAGTTCTAGCTCACGTTCCCCACCTTAGTCCCCTGTCGTATAAAGAATACTATCATTCCAATCCCTCTAAAATTTTAAAATAATCATATTTCAAATGTAGTTCAATACAGTAATTAGTTACCAAGCTCCAGCTCTTGTCCTCCGCCTTAGCTCTCTCTCGTATCTTCGTTAGTATCAGTCCAATTTCCCTGAAATTTCTACCCTCTGTATTTCAGACATAGTTTAGTAAATGCAAACAATTATCAAACTCTAGCTCTTGTCCCCAGCTTAGTTCATTTGTACAAAATCATTAGTAACAGTCCAAATTTCCCTGAAATTTCTACCCTCTGTATTTCAGACATAGTTTAGTAAATGCAAACAATTATCAAACTCTAGCTCTTGTCCCCAGCTTAGTTCATTTGTACAAAATCATTAGTAACAGTCCAAATTCCCTGAAATTTCTACCCTCTGTATTTCAGACACCGTAAATAAGATCAAAACAGTTACCAAGCTCCAGCTCTTGTCCTCCGCCTTAGCTCTCTCTCGTATCTTCGTTAGTAACAGATCAATTCCCCTGAAATTTCTACCCTCTGTATTTCAGACACCGTAAATAAAATCAAATAGTTATCGAGCTCCAGCTCTCGTCCCCGCCTTAATTCTCTTTCGTATCTTTATAAATAACCCATCAATTTCCCTAAAATTAAAAGCAGACATACTTCAAAGTTAGTAAATAAGATCAAGTCAGTTACTGAGCTCCAGCTCTCGTCCCCGCCTTAGTTCTCTTTCATATCTTTGTAAATAAACCATCAATTTCCCTGAAATTTTTACCCTCTGTATTTCAGACATAGTAAATATGAAGTAAACAATTATAAAACTCTAGCTCTTGTCCTCTGTCCAAGCTCACTTTTGTAAAATCATTACTCTCAGTCCAAATCACCCAACTACATTTTCAGACATAGTAAATAAAAACCAGTTCAGTTATCAAGTTTCAACTCTTGTGCCCCAGCTTAGTTCATTTGTACAAGTTCTTTATTTTCCAACTAAATCACCCTGAGATTTAAGATCACCGTATTTCTAACGTAGTAAAATTAATCGGGGCATTAACCAAGCTCCATTCCCTCTGCCTTAGATCATCAGACATAAATATTTTCGATCAAGTCCGTCTCCAGCTTAACTCTTACCCTTTCCCTCCCTTACCTTCTCATCCCCAACTTATCCAAACCTTCAATAATCGTACTGTATTTGCATATTTTCTCTATATTCACTGTGTTCTTCGTATTCTCATCCGTGTTCACTCCATGTTCTTCAAAATGTTCACAGTCCCATTCAGTTCATATTTTCACAAGTATCTCCATTTTTTATGTAATCTTTCTCTTAGTCTCATTATGTTCTCTACAAATTCTAGTCATATTTTCTATGTTTTCATATTCATCACATGTTCTCTTTACAACTTTTATACTCAATATTCATGCCAACTTCCATATTTTGTGTTCTTTGTCAATATTCATGTTCTCAATGTTCTTAGCTTGTTCTTCACATGTTCAGTGTTCATTCTTTGTATTCCCTATGTTCCTTATCATGTCTTCATATTCTCTATAAGTTCATATTCCCTGCATGTTCACTCTATTCATCAACTGTTTCTTACATGTTTTCTGTGTTCACCGTATGTTCACTGTGTTCATTCCCTTACTTAACCTCAATTTTTTATGTTCTTTGTTTCTTCCATTCACTAACTAGTTCTTTGTCAAATAATATTATACTGCATTACAGTTCCCTCAACAATTTTAGTCACCAAGTTTTTATTTGCAAAACTATGTCAAAGTAATTCTCGTAGTCAACTTAATAGTTCTACCAACCCCGTTCTTAAACAAATCTACACTTTATTCAGTTCCAAATTTACAAAGACAAACCTTTCTTGTAACTTCTTAACTAAAAATCTTTCGCCAATCAACTGAAACATAGTCACTTTCCTCATTTCTCAACTAAACTTATTATCCAGTCAACTAAAAATAGTCAGAAATAGCCTCGTTCAACACTGTTCTTAACTAAAACAACCTTTCTCTTAGCTAAAAATTGTCAAAGGAAACTTTTTCAGCACTTTCTTAACAGGCGCTATGTTTCATCAAGAAAAATTGTCAAAGGAAACTTTCCAAAACTGTTCATAACTAGCTTTTATCCATCGTCAATCAACTAAAAATAATAACTTTCATCATTTCTTAACTAAACTTATTCCCCCCAGTCATCAGAAAATAACAGTGTTCTTCATGTTTCATTGTCATTTCATAACTAAAATTAACCATCAATCAACAGAAAAAGCCATGTTCATCATGTTTTGTCTTTTTGCTTAACTAAAATTATGTTTTTTCAAGTAAGAAAAAATAACCAAAGATATCTTTCATAGCTGTTCTTAACTGACATTATACTTTGGGGAGCACAAAAATAGTCTCCCTCGTCATGTTTTATCTTTTCCTTAACTAAAGTATTCATCAGTCAACTAAAAAAATAGTTACTTCATCATGTTTCCTTGTCATTTCTTAACTGAAATATCACTTCTCTCATCTGAAATAGTCATGTGTAGCCTCTTTCCAACACTGTTCTTAACTAAAGTAGCCTTTCACTTCGCTAAAATAGTCATATTCATCGTTGTTCCTAACTAAAATATATGTCGTTAAGTAAGAAATATAGTCAAAAACACTCTTCCAGACATCAAGGACTCACTCTCGTTCATCAAAGTTGTTTCAAAGACATCAAAGTTATTCAAAGAGCTAACAAAAGTTATTCTCAGAGTCACCTTCGTTCTTCAGAGAAACTTTCCAAAACATCTTTATTCATCAAAGTTATTCTCAGAGGCATAAAAGTCATTCTCAGAGCTATCAAACTTGTTCTCAAAGTCATCAAACTTATTCACAGAGTCATCAAAGTTAATCTAAGACATCATTTTTCATCAAAGATATTCTCTCTAAACCATCAATGTTCTTCTCTAAGACATAAAAGTTATTCTCAGAGTCACCTTCGTTCGTCAGAGAAACTTTCAAAACATCTTTGTTCATCAAACTTGTTTTCAAAGTCATCAAAAGTTAATCTAAGACATCTTCTTTCATCAAAGTTATTTTCAGAGACATCTAAAGTTATTCTCAGAGCTATCAAACTCGTTCTCAGAGTCATCAAATGTTATAAAGTTATTCTCAGAGACATCTAAAGTTAATCTTGGTCATCAAAGTTGTTCTCTAAACATCAATGTTGTTCTCCAAGACATCAAAGATGTTCTCAAAATCATAAAAGTTATTCCCAGAGCTATTAAAGTTAATCTCAGAGTTATCCAAAGATATTCTCATGTCCACAAAAGTTATTCCAAGAGACGTCAAAGTTGTTTCAAAGACATCAAAGTTAATCTCAGAGTTATCCAAAGGCATTCTCAGAGACATCTAAAGTTATTCTCTAAGACATCAAAGTTGTTCTAAGAGTTATCAAAAGTTATTCTCAGTCATGATATGTTATTCTCTAACTCACTTCCATTCATCAAAGACATTCTCTAAGTCCTGAAAGTTATTCTCTAAGACAACAAAGTCTTTCTCAGAGCTACCAAAGATGTTCTCTAAATCATAAAAGTTAATCTTAACTCACCTTCGTTCATTAGAGAAACTTTCCAATCCATATTCGTTGACCAGAGTTATTCTCAGAGTCATCAAAGCGATCTCTAATTCATCTTCGTTCTCCAAAGTTGTTCTCTAAGACACCTTCATTCATCAAAGAAACTCTCCTTCTTCCATCATGTTATTCTTTAAGACATCTTCAGTCATAAAATTTTCTCTCCAAAATGTAACTAGTTCAGCTTTTCTTACCAAACCTGCATTTCTGTTAAAACATATTTTCTTAGTTGCTTTACCCTAAAACTGTTCTCTGAACTACACTGTTCAAACCTACGTAACCTATCCTCTCCACCCAATGTTACTTAGTTAACGTAACGTTCCTAAACCTAACTTTACCTATCCTAACATACCTTACCTTACCTTCCCTATCTTACCTAACTTTACCTATCCTAACATAACTTACCTTACCTTCCCTATCTTACCTAACTTTACCTATGTTACCTTACCTTACCTATCTTACCTAACTTTACCTATGTTACCTTACCTTACCTATCTTACCTAACTTAACCTTCATAACCTAACTTTACCTATCCTAACATAACTTACCTTACCTTACCTATCTTACCTAACTTTACCTATCTTACCTAACTTAACCTGCATAACCTAACTTTACCTATCCTAACCTAACTTACCTTACCTTACCTATCTTACCTAACTTATCCTGCTTAACCTATCTTACCTATCTTACCTAACTTTACCTATCTTACCTAACTTAACTTTCATAACCTAACTTTACCTATCCTAACATAACTTACCTTACCTTCCCTATCTTACCTAACTTTACCTATCCTATCCTAACCTAACTTGTCTTACCTAACTTAATCTTACTTTCCCAAACTGATGTATCCTATCTTATCTAGTCCAACCAGACATGCTCTAACTTACATAAGTATTCCTTCTCGTCTTTTGTGTTTCGTCAATCATTGTCTCATATTCATTTACTCATTTCATTAGTTAATTTCTCAAATGGACGTTTTTGCATTTCAAGTGCTATTTGCTAGAGATTGAATATTTAAGCATTTCAAAGAATTTTTGTTATATATGGGCATTTACTCATTTCAAGGGATAATTTCTCAAATGGACGTTTTTGCATTTCAAGTGTTATTTGTTTAAGATTGGGTATTTAACCATTTCAAAGGATTTTGTTATATATGGGAACTTACTCGTTTCAAGGGCTAATTTCTCAAATGGTCATTTTTGCAGATCAAGGGTTATTTGTTAAAGTTCATCAAGTTGCCCATAAGTTGTATTAGTAGGTTCTATCTTATGTTCTTATTCCCCAACCCCTTAACCTAACCTCTTGTAATCTTAGTGTATTTAGTAGGTTCTATCTTATGTTCTTATTCCCCAACCCTTTAACCTATCCTTTCAGATGTAGTTTGTTGAATATATTATCCTTTTCCTAACCTTTCAGATGTAGTTTGTTGAATATATTATCCTTTTCCTAACCTTTCAGATGTAGTTTTGTTTCTCCTTTTTGTATATTTTTACCCAAACCATCTTTCCTTCTTTACTTTGATTCTCCTACTCCTTCTAACCCTCCTTTTCTATCTCTCTCCCTTATTCTCTCTCTTCCTCCCCTCTCTCTCCCTCATTTGCTCAAATGCTCTCTTGTTTCTCAAATTCAAGTCTTATTGCTCCCATTCTCACACCCTCATTCTCATTCACTTAGTTTTTCTTTTTCTCAATTCAAGTCTTATTGCTCCCATTCTCACACCCTCATTCTCATTCACTTAGTTTTTCTTTTTCTCAATTCAAGTCTTAGTGCTCCCATGCCCACACTCTCTCTCATTCTCTCTTCTTTGGTCCCATTTTCTTCCGCCCCCTCTCTCTCTTACTCCTTGCTCTTCTTTCATGCTCTCAATCCCTTGAGCTCTTGTTTCTCAATTTCAAGTCTTAGTAGATCTGATTCTTTACTATTGTAATTTTATTATTACTATGATAAAGAATGAACTTATATGTGAAAACAAAGTAAAGAAGGAAAGATGGTTTGGGTAAAAATATACAAAAAGGAGAAACAAAACTACATCTGAAAGGTTAGGAAAAGGATAATATATTCAACAAACTACATCTGAAAGGTTAGGAAAAAGGATAATATATTCAACAAACTACATCTGAAAGGATAGGTTAAAGGGTTGGGGAATAAGAACATAAGATAGAACCTACTAAATACACTAAGATTACAAGAGGTTAGGTTAAGGGGTTGGGGAATAAGAACATAAGATAGAACCTACTAATACAACTTATGGGCAACTTGATGAACTTTAACAAATAACCCTTGATCTGCAAAAATGACCATTTGAGAAATTAGCCCTTGAAACGAGTAAGTTCCCATATATAACAAAATCCTTTGAAATGGTTAAATACCCAATCTTAAACAAATAACACTTGAAATGCAAAAACGTCCATTTGAGAAATTATCCCTTGAAATGAGTAAATGCCCATATATAACAAAAATTCTTTGAAATGCTTAAATATTCAATCTCTAGCAAATAGCACTTGAAATGCAAAAACGTCCATTTGAGAAATTAACTAATGAAATGAGTAAATGAATATGAGACAATGATTGACGAAACACAAAAGACGAGAAGGAATACTTATGTAAGTTAGAGCATGTCTGGTTGGACTAGATAAGATAGGATACATCAGTTTGGGAAAGTAAGATTAAGTTAGGTAAGACAAGTTAGGTTAGGATAGGATAGGTAAAGTTAGGTAAGATAGGGAAGGTAAGGTAAGTTATGTTAGGATAGGTAAAGTTAGGTTATGAAAGTTAAGTTAGGTAAGATAGGTAAAGTTAGGTAAGATAGGTAAGATAGGTTAAGCAGGATAAGTTAGGTAAGATAGGTAAGGTAAGGTAAGTTAGGTTAGGATAGGTAAAGTTAGGTTATGCAGGTTAAGTTAGGTAAGATAGGTAAAGTTAGGTAAGATAGGTAAGGTAAGGTAAGTTATGTTAGGATAGGTAAAGTTAGGTTATGAAGGTTAAGTTAGGTAAGATAGGTAAGGTAAGGTAACATAGGTAAAGTTAGGTAAGATAGGTAAGGTAAGGTAACATAGGTAAAGTTAGGTAAGATAGGGAAGGTAAGGTAAGTTATGTTAGGATAGGTAAAGTTAGGTAAGATAGGGAAGGTAAGGTAAGGTATGTTAGGATAGGTAAAGTTAGGTTTAGGAACGTTACGTTAACTAAGTAACATTGGGTGGAGAGGATAGGTTACGTAGGTTTGAACAGTGTAGTTCAGAGAACAGTTTTAGGGTAAAGCAACTAAGAAAATATGTTTTAACAGAAATGCAGGTTTGGTAAGAAAAGCTGAACTAGTTACATTTTGGAGAGAAAATTTTATGACTGAAGATGTCTTAAAGAATAACATGATGGAAGAAGGAGAGTTTCTTTGATGAATGAAGGTGTCTTAGAGAACAACTTTGGAGAACGAAGATGAATTAGAGATCGCTTTGATGACTCTGAGAATAACTCTGGTCAACGAATATGGATTGGAAAGTTTCTCTAATGAACGAAGGTGAGTTAAGATTAACTTTTATGATTTAGAGAACATCTTTGGTAGCTCTGAGAAAGACTTTGTTGTCTTAGAGAATAACTTTCAGGACTTAGAGAATGTCTTTGATGAATGGAAGTGAGTTAGAGAATAACATATCATGACTGAGAATAACTTTTGATAACTCTTAGAACAACTTTGATGTCTTAGAGAATAACTTTAGATGTCTCTGAGAATGCCTTTGGATAACTCTGAGATTAACTTTGATGTCTTTGAAACAACTTTGACGTCTCTTGGAATAACTTTTGTGGACATGAGAATATCTTTGGATAACTCTGAGATTAACTTTAATAGCTCTGGGAATAACTTTTATGATTTTGAGAACATCTTTGATGTCTTGGAGAACAACATTGATGTTTAGAGAACAACTTTGATGACCAAGATTAACTTTAGATGTCTCTGAGAATAACTTTATAACATTTGATGACTCTGAGAACGAGTTTGATAGCTCTGAGAATAACTTTAGATGTCTCTGAAAATAACTTTGATGAAAGAAGATGTCTTAGATTAACTTTTGATGACTTTGAAAACAAGTTTGATGAACAAAGATGTTTTGAAAGTTTCTCTGACGAACGAAGGTGACTCTGAGAATAACTTTTATGTCTTAGAGAAGAACATTGATGGTTTAGAGAGAATATCTTTGATGAAAAATGATGTCTTAGATTAACTTTGATGACTCTGTGAATAAGTTTGATGACTTTGAGAACAAGTTTGATAGCTCTGAGAATGACTTTTATGCCTCTGAGAATAACTTTGATGAATAAAGATGTTTTGGAAAGTTTCTCTGAAGAACGAAGGTGACTCTGAGAATAACTTTTGTTAGCTCTTTGAATAACTTTGATGTCTTTGAAACAACTTTGATGAACGAGAGTGAGTCCTTGATGTCTGGAAGAGTGTTTTTGACTATATTTCTTACTTAACGACATATATTTTAGTTAGGAACAACGATGAATATGACTATTTTAGCGAAGTGAAAGGCTACTTTAGTTAAGAACAGTGTTGGAAAGAGGCTACACATGACTATTTCAGATGAGAGAAGTGATATTTCAGTTAAGAAATGACAAGGAAACATGATGAAGTAACTATTTTTTAGTTGACTGATGAATACTTTAGTTAAGGAAAAGATAAAACATGACGAGGGAGACTATTTTTGTGCTCCCCAAAGTATAATGTCAGTTAAGAACAGCTATGAAAGATATCTTTGGTTATTTTTTCTTACTTGAAAAAACATAATTTTAGTTAAGCAAAAAGACAAAACATGATGAACATGGCTTTTTCTGTTGATTGATGGTTAATTTTAGTTATGAAATGACAATGAAACATGAAGAACACTGTTATTTTCTGATGACTGGGGGGAATAAGTTTAGTTAAGAAATGATGAAAGTTATTATTTTTAGTTGATTGACGATGGATAAAAGCTAGTTATGAACAGTTTTGGAAAGTTTCCTTTGACAATTTTTCTTGATGAAACATAGCGCCTGTTAAGAAAGTGCTGAAAAAGTTTCCTTTGACAATTTTTAGCTAAGAGAAAGGTTGTTTTAGTTAAGAACAGTGTTGAACGAGGCTATTTCTGACTATTTTTAGTTGACTGGATAATAAGTTTAGTTGAGAAATGAGGAAAGTGACTATGTTTCAGTTGATTGGCGAAAGATTTTTAGTTAAGAAGTTACAAGAAAGGTTTGTCTTTGTAAATTTGGAACTGAATAAAGTGTAGATTTGTTTAAGAACGGGGTTGGTAGAACTATTAAGTTGACTACGAGAATTACTTTGACATAGTTTTGCAAATAAAAACTTGGTGACTAAAATTGTTGAGGGAACTGTAATGCAGTATAATATTATTTGACAAAGAACTAGTTAGTGAATGGAAGAAACAAAGAACATAAAAAATTGAGGTTAAGTAAGGGAATGAACACAGTGAACATACGGTGAACACAGAAAACATGTAAGAAACAGTTGATGAATAGAGTGAACATGCAGGGAATATGAACTTATAGAGAATATGAAGACATGATAAGGAACATAGGGAATACAAAGAATGAACACTGAACATGTGAAGAACAAGCTAAGAACATTGAGAACATGAATATTGACAAAGAACACAAAATATGGAAGTTGGCATGAATATTGAGTATAAAAGTTGTAAAGAGAACATGTGATGAATATGAAAACATAGAAAATATGACTAGAATTTGTAGAGAACATAATGAGACTAAGAGAAAGATTACATAAAAAATGGAGATACTTGTGAAAATATGAACTGAATGGGACTGTGAACATTTTGAAGAACATGGAGTGAACACGGATGAGAATACGAAGAACACAGTGAATATAGAGAAAATATGCAAATACAGTACGATTATTGAAGGTTTGGATAAGTTGGGGATGAGAAGGTAAGGGAGGGAAAGGGTAAGAGTTAAGCTGGAGACGGACTTGATCGAAAATATTTATGTCTGATGATCTAAGGCAGAGGGAATGGAGCTTGGTTAATGCCCCGATTAATTTTACTACGTTAGAAATACGGTGATCTTAAATCTCAGGGTGATTTAGTTGGAAAATAAAGAACTTGTACAAATGAACTAAGCTGGGGCACAAGAGTTGAAACTTGATAACTGAACTGGTTTTTATTTACTATGTCTGAAAATGTAGTTGGGTGATTTGGACTGAGAGTAATGATTTTACAAAAGTGAGCTTGGACAGAGGACAAGAGCTAGAGTTTTATAATTGTTTACTTCATATTTACTATGTCTGAAATACAGAGGGTAAAAATTTCAGGGAAATTGATGGTTTATTTACAAAGATATGAAAGAGAACTAAGGCGGGGACGAGAGCTGGAGCTCAGTAACTGACTTGATCTTATTTACTAACTTTGAAGTATGTCTGCTTTTAATTTTAGGGAAATTGATGGGTTATTTATAAAGATACGAAAGAGAATTAAGGCGGGGACGAGAGCTGGAGCTCGATAACTATTTGATTTTATTTACGGTGTCTGAAATACAGAGGGTAGAAATTTCAGGGGAATTGATCTGTTACTAACGAAGATACGAGAGAGAGCTAAGGCGGAGGACAAGAGCTGGAGCTTGGTAACTGTTTTGATCTTATTTACGGTGTCTGAAATACAGAGGGTAGAAATTTCAGGGAATTTGGACTGTTACTAATGATTTTGTACAAATGAACTAAGCTGGGGACAAGAGCTAGAGTTTGATAATTGTTTGCATTTACTAAACTATGTCTGAAATACAGAGGGTAGAAATTTCAGGGAAATTTGGACTGTTACTAATGATTTTGTACAAATGAACTAAGCTGGGGACAAGAGCTAGAGTTTGATAATTGTTTGCATTTACTAAACTATGTCTGAAATACAGAGGGTAGAAATTTCAGGGAAATTGGACTGATACTAACGAAGATACGAGAGAGAGCTAAGGCGGAGGACAAGAGCTGGAGCTTGGTAACTAATTACTGTATTGAACTACATTTGAAATATGATTATTTTAAAATTTTAGAGGGATTGGAATGATAGTATTCTTTATACGACAGGGGACTAAGGTGGGGAACGTGAGCTAGAACTTGCTTACTAACATGATTTATTTGTGTAAAACTGACTTGCTTAATGAAAAGGAGCAAACATACTGACTTGCTTAATGAAAAGGAGCAAACATACGATGTTGGAAAATAGCAAGAGAGAGAATAATATGAAGAGGAGAGAGAGAGAGAGAGGAGGGACGGTCCAGATATTATGGATAAGATAAGATAAGATTAAGAGCCGACTGACTGGCTGGGCGCAAAGTAAATAAAGGTGATGCGACAGATTGCGAGGTAAGGGGGAGAGGGAGGGGGGTGTGATGTACGAAACCCTGAAAACAATGACTTACACAGGTGCTTTTCTAAATTTATATGAATAACTAAGGCTTACATAGACGATTTTGTAAGTTGAAAACATGTAAAATATGTCCGTAGAGTTCTCCTGGAAGCCCTAAAGTGCTACACATGTTATTTGAATTTCTCCCGTAAGGCCTTAACAAACTTCTAAGTCTCGGAAATTATTTTTCTTATAAGAACTTTAGCAAACTCGTATGACATTATTTTTCATTATAAGAATTCCCTAATTCTAAATCTGTGACTCCCCAAATTCGCCTGAAAACCCTTGGGGCGCACAGGGGATATTCTAAATTTACCTGAAACCCTTGGGGCGCACAGGTACCTTTTTTCCCTTTGGACCTGAAACCCTTGGGGCGCACAGGTACCTTTTTTCCCTTTGGACCTGAAACCCTTGGGGCGCACAGGCACTTTTTTTCCCTTTGGACCTGAAACCCTTGGGGCGCACAGGGGATATTCTAAATTTACCTGAAACCCTTGGGGCGCACAGGTACCTTTTTTTCCCTTTGGACCTGAAACCCTTGGGGCGCACAGGCACTTTTTTCCCTTTGGACCTGAAACCCTTGGGGCGCACAGGGGATATTCTAAATTTACCTGAAACCCTTGGGGCGCACAGGGGATATTCTAAATTTACCTGAAACCCTTGGGGCGCACAGGCACTTTTTTCCCTTTGGACCTGAAACCCTTGGGGCGCACAGGGGATATTCTAAATTTACCTGAAACCCTTGGGGCGCACAGGGGATATTCTAAATTTACCTGAAACCCTTGGGGCGCACAGGTACCTTTTTTCTCCCAGAAAAAAAAGGTACCTGTGCGTCGCCAACCCTACTACTGCCGGTGAGGACGGCCGATGAGGACGGCCGGTGAGGGCGGCCGGTGAGGGCGGCCGGTGAGGACGGCCGGTGAGGACGGCCGGTGAGGGTGGCCGGTGAGGGCGGCCGGTGAGGGTGGCCGGTGAGGGTGGCCGGTGAGTTGGCCGGTGAGTTGGCCGGTGAGTTGGCCGGTGAGGGCGGCCGGTGAGGGTGGCCGGTGAGGACGGCAGATGAGGACGGCCGGTGAGGGCGGCCGGTGAGGGCGGCCGGTGAGGGGGCCGGTGAGGGTGGCCGGTGAGGACGGCCGGTGAGGGTGGCCGGTGAGGGTGGCCGGTGAGGACGGCCGGTGAGGGGGCCGGTGAGGGCGGCCGGTGAGGACGGCCGGTGAGGGCGGCCGGTGAGGGTGGCCGGTGAGGGTGGCCGGTGAGGACGGCCGGTGAGGGGGCCGGTGAGGGCGGCCGGTGAGGGGGCCGGTGAGGGCGGCCGGTGAGGGTGGCCGGTGAGGGACGGCCGGTGAGGGTGGCCGGTGAGGGTGGCCGGTGAGGGCGGCCGGTGAGGGGGCCGGTGAGGGCGGCCGGTGAGGGTGGCCGGTGAGGACGGCCTCATCATTATTGACGTTGAGTCACCAGGAGAACCAATAATAATTAACTGGTTCGCCAGTTCGGAGCGGGTCGCCTTCAAGCCCCAAATATAGCTGCTCACAATGGTGTACAGTCTCATCACAGGATGATATGGGTGTGTTCGTCTCATTGTCACGGGCAGGTGATGGCATACAACACAATGATAACAGATAAACATTTAATGAATAAAAATACATTCGCAAAAGGTCTGTAAGATGAATAGAGTTAAACTTTGGCAACACTCGCTGTGAAAACTGAATTTGTATGCCAACACCTCATGTGTTGATCTTAGTAAAGAAACTTATAACTTCTTCAGGCATAAATACAGTAAACTGGGGATCAATATTCAGGAGGCCAGCATCCCAGGCTCACTCAGCAGGCCCCAGAGCAAACTCCACTCAAGCGAGTACATGTTCACATGACCTACTGCCAGAGGAACATCTCTATCCAATAATTGTTACTGAAACTTATATTGTCTCTTGTTTGTAAACAGTCGCCGCTGTGGCCTTAGTCTTCCTGGAGTATATGCGTATACAAGTATACTCGTGTGAGAGAGTTGCAGGAACACGCAAGCCATAGATCACTAAGAACTCTTAATTAACTTGGCCAGGATTCGAACCCATGCCGTACAGGATCACCCCTAAACGTACAGTCCGGTGACCACCGCAAGGCGATCATTGGTGAGGTGCTCACGGTACTGTGTACCTTTAGGGGGTGATCTTGAGCGGCATGGGTTCGAATCCTGGCCGGGGTCAATTAGTGAAGTATGCTCATATATCCATTCAACAGGTAATAAGAATTATAAACCAACATATATCAATATACAACTTAGACCATCCTAACACAAGGGAACGGGAGAGTGTTTATGGTCTACGTTGATACGTCAGTTGACGTCAGGTTCAGTAGCCTGTTGTGGTTGGCAGTTGACCATCCAACAGACCACGGAGGTTGGCTCCCCCCCCCCTACCATTACCAAACTTTAAATTGGGATAATATATAATCCTGGCTTCTTGTCTCCTCTTACGGACAATACAATGGAACTTGGCGCCTTCTTGGCTGTGGACAGACGCAGTATGACTCTCAACGGGAGGGGAGGTGCAGGGGGCACCCTCAGTCACGACACCGTCAGTCAGAGGACCCAGCAACAGAGGACCCACCAACAGAGGACCCAGCAACAGAGGACCCACCAACAGAGGACCCAGCAACAGAGGACCCAGCAACAGAGGACCCAGCAACAGAGGACCCAGCAACAGAGGACCCATAGCAACAGAGGACAACAGCAGCAACAGAGGACCCAGCAACAGAGGACCCAGCAACAGAGGACCCAGCAACAGAGGACCCATAGCAACAGAGGACCCAGCAACAGCAGCAACAGAGGACCCAGCAACAGAGGACCCAGTAGTAGAGGACCCAGCAACAGCAGCAACAGAGGACCCAGTAGTAGAGGACCCAGCAACAGCAGCAACAGAGGACCCAGCAACAGAGGACCCAGTAGTAGAGGACCCAGCAACAGCAGCAACAGAGGACCCAGCAACAGCAGCAACAGAGGACCCAGCAACAGCAGCAACAGAGGACCCAGCAACAGCAGCAACAGAGGACCCAGCAACAGCAGCAACAGAGGACCCAGCAACAGCAGCAACAGAGGACCCAGTAGTAGAGGCTCCCAGCAGTAGAGGCTCCCAGGATGGGGTGGGACCCTCACTGTTAGGGGACACCATCTCCCCGCCCGCCTGTTGACAGTCTAGTCATGGGGGCTGAATATCAATGGGGCGGCGTGTGTGGGTCTCTGGGGCGCCCATGATAACATCTTTACTGCCTTGTGCTGCAGTTATCGTGAGGTGATGCACGCACTCAAGATGGTGTTAGTTATCTCGCTATCCTCAGCTGACCTGTCCACTCCTGTCTCCTTGCTTGGAGCAGTATTGACGGAATTAGACATTTGCTGTTTGATTTTGATCCATAACCTGACTGACGATGAGATCTTCTTATAGTAAATATCAATACACATTATTTTAATTATATCTTTATTTATGTGTGTTTATTGACTATTTGTATTTTCTATTTGTGTCTGCAGAATTTGGGTTTTAGCTCTTGGACCCCGCCTTTCGAACCAATTTATTTTTGTTCTATTATATCTACTATATATATTTCTCTCTAACACACACACACAAACATTCCCAAGAATCAGCCCGTAACAGCTGTCTAACTCACAAGTACCTATTTACTGCAAGGTAAACTGGTGCATCAGGGTTAAAGAAACTGAAACCTCCGCTGGGAATCGATTTCGGGCCATTAGGACTACAGCCCCCAAGCGCTGTCCACTCAGCCGCGCGGCCCCGATATATGTGTAGTCACCTAGTTGTATTCACTTAATTGTGCTTGCGGGGGTTGAGCTCTGGCTCTTTCGGCCCGCCTCTCAACTGTCAATCAACTGTTTTTTCTCCACACACACACACACACACACACACACACACACACACACACACACACACACACACACACACACACATACACACACACACACACACACACACACACACACACACACACACACACACACACACACACACAAACACACAAACACTCACTCGTAATTCTGTGGCGCGGGTTCAATTCCCGCACTAGGCACGAACAAATGGGCAAAGTGTCTTTCACCCTGAATGCCCCTGTTACCTAGCAGTAAATAGGTACCTGGGAGTTAGTCAGCTGTCACGGGTTGCTTCCTGGTGTGTGTGTGTGTGGTGTGGAGAAAAAGAAAAACTGTAGTTAGTAAACAGTTGATTAACAGTTGAGAGGCGGGCCGAAAGAGCAAAGCTCTACCCCCGCAAACACAACTAAGTGAATACACACACACACACACACACACACACACACACACACACACACACACACACACACACACACACACACACCAAGGAAGCAGCCTGTACCAGCTGTCTAACTCCCAGGTACCTATTTACTGCTAGGTGAACAGGTGCATCAGAGTGAAAGAAATTCTGCCCATTTGTTTCCGCCATCACCGGGGATCGATCCCAGGTCCCTAGGATTATTAGTACAGAGCGCTGACCACTCAGCCGTGATGGGCCCCCTACTGCCAGATGAACTTATGTGTGTATGTTAATTCACCTAATTGGACTCACCTAGTTGTGCTTGCGGGGCTGACCTTTGGCTCTTTGGTCCCGCCTCTCAACTGTCAATCAACTGGTGTACAGATTCCTGAGCCGACTGGGCTCTATCATATCTACACTTGAAACTGTGTATGGAGTCAGCCTCCACCACATCACTGCCTAATGCATTCCACCTGTTAACTACCCAGTCCCTGAAAAAGTTCTTTCTAACGTCTCTGTGGCTCATTTGGGTACTAAGCTTCCACCTGTGTCCCCTTGTTCGAGTACAACCTGTTTTAAATAAGTCTTTCCTCATAACTCATGCCTTTTAGTTCTGGGACTAGTTTAGTGCCATACCTTTGAACTTTGTCCAGCTTCGTTTTGTGCTTGATAAGGTACGGGCTCAATGCTGGGGCCGCATACTCCAGAATTGGTCTTACATATGTGGTATACAAGGTACTGAATGATTCTTTACACAGGTTCCTGAAGGCAGTTCTGGTGCTAGCAAGCCTTGCATACGCCGCCGATGTTATTCTTTTGATGTGTGCTTCAGGGTTTGGCATGATATCAACTCCTAGACCTTTCTCTCTGTCTGTTTCATGAAGGACTTCATCTCCCAGTTGATATCCTGTGTCTGGCCTCCTTTCAACCGCCTAATTTCATTACCTTACATTTACATGGGTTGAACTTCTGTAGCCATTTGTTGGACCATTCCTTCAGTTTGTCTAGGTCATCTTGTAGCCTCTTGCTATCTTAATTCCACGGTCTTAACCCTCATAATTTTTGCATCATCAACAAACATTGAGAGCAACGATTCTGTACCCTCTGGGACATACATTTTTACATATATCATTTACATATATCAGAAACAGTATAGGTCCAAGGACTGAACCCCTGCGGGACTCCACTGGCGACGCCTCGCCAGTCTGAGACCTCACCCCTCACAGTGACTCGCTGTCTTCTGTTGCTTAGGTACTCCCTTATCCAATGGAGTACCTTCCCTTTCACTCCTGCCTGCATCTCCAGCTTTTTCACTAGCCTCTTGTGTGGAAGTGTGTCAACAGCCCATTCTCCTGTTTAGGTAGCACTTATAGTAACGATGCAGATCATAGTACATATATGAGGTAATGGACATATAATAATATAAATAATATAAGTAATATAATATAGTAATATAAAGGGGTGAAAATGTTGCCAGATGAAGTGGAAGAATATTACATATTTTAATTCTAGCTCTTCTCGGTATGAATCCCAGTATCCTGATTGATGTTTATTTTGAGCATTTATGCAATGTTTTCATGGTCCAAGATCCGTACTAACCATAATTTCCATATCTTTTTCACATCTAAATTTGTAAATATCATTGTTGTTTTGCTGCTATCTAGTGCCTCTATAATTATTTCATAGGCTCAGCATTATAAATCTGTCAGCATTATAATGCATCTGGTAATTTTTCGTCCGTCTTAAATTCAAGAATCTTCTTGCAATCTTAATTGCTACAAGATGCTAGCATTTATTTACTGCTCAATCATAGTTATTGTGAACGTGGCTAATGATGCTGTTTAATGTCTGAGTCATTTATATGTGTATATGAACAACACAGGTCCTTGGCTAGACCTCTGAGGGACACACCACTTGAAACAGATTCCCAATCAGAATTGACTCAATTTATGATGCCTCTGCTGTCCTTGAAATGACTGTACCCTCATCCAGTGTACGACGTCTCTGACACCATGCACCTCACCTCCTCAACTCTCTCTCGCTGAGAACAGTGTCAAAGACCTCACTAAAGTGTAGGTCTTTGAAAATATACTGGAAAATAATGAGAGTAAATGTAGCAGATAAACAAGCCACAGTAAAGACTGGCTGTTAATCATTCATTAGTCTATATTTTGTAAGATATATACAGTTGACATCAGCAGTTATCAGTTATCAATATTCTCCCCGTAGTATTCATATTAATAGGGTGTGTGACGTAAGAGATCTGGCCCCATTAAAATTGGTACCACATTCACAACCCTCCACGAAGCTGTATCGTGACTCAATTTTGAATAATATATTAATATTCAATATTGTGATACCCAAACTCGACTTTATACTATTTCTTCTTGGACCTTTTAAGTTGCGTCTGGTCCCCGGATTAACTTGGATTTAATACTGTATTTGTTTAATGAAATAATATTATTTTTCGCTGCAGTATGGATATTGAGAAGATTACACAGTTACACAGAAGAGGTGTGTGATGAGTGGAGAAAGGTTTTGGCCACTTCAGGCATACAGGTGGCCCACCAGTGTGGCCCTCAACCATACAGGTGGCCCACCAGTGTGGCCCTCAACCATACAGGTGGCCCACCAGTGTGGCCCTCAACCATACAGGTGGCCCACCAGTGTGGCCCTCAACCATACAGGTGGCCCACCAGTGTGGCCCTCAACCATACAGGTGGCCCACCAGTGTGGCCCTCAACCATACAGGTGGCCCACCAGTGTGGCCCTCAACCATACAGGTGGCCCTCAACCATACAGGTGGCCCTCAACCATACAGGTGGCCCTCAACCATACAGGTGGCCCTCAACCATACAGGTGGCCCATCAGTGTGGCCCTCAACCATACAGGTGGCCCACCAGTGTGGCTCTCAACCATACAGGTGGCCCACCAGTGTGGCCCTCAACCATACAGGTGGCCCACCAGTGTGGCCCTCAACTATACAGGTGGCCCACCAGTGTGGCCCTCAACCATACAGGTGGCCCACCAGTGTGGCCCTCAACCATACAGGTGGCCCACCAGTGTGGCCCTCAACCATACAGGTGGCCCACCAGTGTGGCCCTCAACCATACAGGTGGCCCCACCAGTGTGGCCCTCAACCATACAGGTGGCACTCAACCATACAGGTGGCCCTCAACCATACAGGTGGCCCTCAACCATACAGGTGGCCCATCAGTGTGGCCCTCAACCATACAGGTGGCCCACCAGTGTGGCCCTCAACCATACAGGTGGCCCCACCAGTGTGGCCCTCAACCATACAGGTGGCCCACCAGTGTGGCCCTCTCCCAGTGAGGGTGGTGGGAGGGCCACTTGCTCCTCCAGTGAGGGTGGTGGGCGGGCCACTTTGCTCCTCCAGTGAGGGTGGTGGGCGGGCCACTTTGCTCCTCCAGTGAGGGTGGTGGGCGGGCCACTTTGCTCTACCAGTGAGGGTGGTGGGCGGGCCACTTTGCTCTACCAGTGGGGGTGGTGGGCGGGCCACTTTGCTCTACCAGTGAGGGTGGTGGGCGGGCCACTTTGCTCTACCAGTGAGGGTGGTGGGCGGGCCACTTTGCTCTACCAGTGAGGGTGGTGGGCGGGCCACTTTGCTCTACCAGTGAGGATGGTGGGCGGGCCACTTTGCTCCTCCAGTGAGGGTGGTGGGCGGGCCACTTTGCTCTACCAGTGAGGGTGGTGGGCGGGCCACTTTGCTCTACCAGTGAGGGTGGTGGGCGGGCCACTTTGCTTTACCAGTGGGGGTGGAGGGCGGCCACTTTGTGACAGTGGCGAGTTGATAGAGCTGGTGAATAGGGTGTCCGCGGGTACCACTTAATATACGAGTAACTAATGAGGAGGGAGTATGTGAGTATGAGTTAATTAGTGAATAACTGGAAGCAAAGTTAGAATGAGGTAAATGTACAGAAGGAAAGGGGAGCCTCAACAGTGGTGAGACATAGACGCGATAAAACATAAAAAATATTGGAACCGTCTCAAAGCTCTCAAAATGGACTCTTTGGTAAGGAGACGAGAGAGGTATCAAATAATATATACATGGAAGATACTGGAGGGCCGGGTCCCAAATTTGCAAAGTAGAATAAGAACATACTTGAGTGAAAGATATGGAAGTTAATGCAGAATAGAACCAGTGAAGAGCAGGGGTGCCATAGGCACAATCAGAGAACACTGTATGAACATCAGAGGTCCGCGGCTGTTCAACGTCCTCCCAGCAAGCATTACAAATATTGCTGGAACAAAGGTGGATATATTCAAGAGGCACTTAGACAGGTTCTTGCAAGAAGTGCCGGACCATCCAGGCTATAGTGGATATGTGGACCTGCGGGCCGCTCCAAGCAACAGCCTGTTGGACCAAGTTATCACAAGTCGAGCCTGGCCCCAGGCCGGGCTTGGGGAGAAGAAGAACACTGAGAACCCTATCTAGGTAAACTCCAGGTACATGTTGCGTTAGGGATGACAGAGCGCTGGGTGGAGTGGGTGGGGGGGTCCTTACTGGTGACTGACGAACAAGAATGTTCTTCAGACAGTTATGGCCGTTCACGGGGTACTGGGGTGTTCTCACAAGGTGATCATATTTATCTGGTGTAGAAGAACTTTTGCAACCGCGAATTTTTTTTATTGAATATGCAAATGATAAGGTTAATAATAGATATAGGAAGGAGATAACTTTTAGTGAATAAATCCTAGAGTATTGGAGTTTGACGCGAGAGCAATTGCAGCATGCACAATGTACTTAATTACAAACGGACATTTATTACTCAAGTTTTTTTGAATATGAATTATAATTTTTTATCTTATATATGTAGGAGCAGTTTCACTTAGAGTGGAGTAATGTTTACCAAGACATTACTAGAAGAAAAGCACTTAACAGCAAAAGACTTACACAAACAGTCGCACGTCCATAACATTACCCAATAATTTCCTGCACACAAATTACATGTTGGTGGTGAGAGGCGAAGTATGCAGCGGGCCTTGTACTTCCCGCCGGCACCTGGCACCGACACCCTAATTATCCCGTGTTGAGACAATGAGCCTCAGCCTTCCATCACACACACAGGAAACATTCGCGTCACGACCCGCAGAATTTAAACCCTCGTTAAATATTCATGAGGATGCGGATGACTTAAGGACGTCAGCAACATTTTAATGGGAAAATAGTTTTGATGAGTGTGTGGCGGTAACTGGGTACCTCCAGTCATTATTAGACCGGCCACTTACCCCCACATGACTGTCCAACCTCCAGCCTTCCTCACCAACCTGATTACATCGTGTATTGTTTTGGTAGATGTGTGTGTGTGATGTTATGTACCAGGGGTGACGGTGTTCTCCCCCCTGATGCAAGGGGTGACAGTGTTCTTCCCCCCTGATGCAAGGGGTGACAGTGTTCTTACCCCCCTGATGCAAGGGGTGACAGTGTTCTTCCCCCCTGATGCATAGGGGTGACGGTGTTCTTCCCCCCTGATGCAAGGGTGACGGTGTTCTTCCCCCCTGATGCAAGGGGTGACGGTGTTCTTCCCCCCTGATGCAAGGGGTGACAGTGTTCTTCCCCCCTGATGCATAGATGACGGTGTTCTTCCCCCCTGATGCAAGGGGTGACGGTGTTCTTCCCCCTGATGCAAGGGGTGACGGTGTTCTTCGCCCCTGATGCAAGGGGTGACGGTGTTCTTCCCCCTGATGCAAGGGGTGACAGGTGTTCTTCCCCCCTGATGCAAGGGGTGACAGTGTTCTTCCCCCCTGATGCATAGATGACGGTGTTCTTCCCCCCTGATGCAAGGGGTGACGGTGTTCTTTCCCCTGATGCAAGGGGTGACGGTGTTCTTCCCCCCTGATGCAAGGGGTGACAGTGTTCTCCCCCCTGATGCATAGATGACGGTGTTCTTCCCCCTGATGCAAGGGGTGACGGTGTTCTTCCCCCCTGATGCAAGGGGTGACGGTGTTCTTCCCCCTGATGCAAGGGGTGACGGTGTTCTTCCCCCCTGATGCAAGGGGTGACAGTGTTCTTCCCCCCTGATGCATAGAGGTGACGGTGTTCTTCCCCCTGATGCAAGGGGTGACGGTGTTCTTCCCCCTGATGCAAGGGGTGACGGTGTTCTTCCCCCCTGATGCAAGGGGTGACGGTGTTCTTCCCCCTGATGCAAGGGGTGACGGTGTTCTTCCCCCCTGATGCAATGGGTGACGGTGTTCTTCCCCCTGATGAAAGGGGTGACGGTGTTCTTCCCCCCTGATGCAAGGGTGGCGGTGTTCTCCCCCCCTGATGCAAGGGGTGACGGTCTTTTTCCCCCCTGATGCAATGGGTGACGGTGTTCTTCCCCCTGATGCAAGGGGTGACGGTGTTCTTCCCCCCTGATGCAAGGAGTGGTGGTGTTCTTCCCCCATGATGCAAGGGGTGACGGTGTTCTCTCCCCCTGATGCAAGGGGTGACGGTGTTCTTCCCCCCTGATGCAAGGGGTGATGGTGTTCTTCCCCCCTGATGCAAGGGGTGACGGTGTTCTCCCCCCCTGATGCAAGGGTGAGTGGTGTTCTTCCCCACGATGCAAGGGGTGACGGTGTTCTTCCCCCTGATGCAAGGGGTGACGGTGTTCTTCCCCCCTGATGCAAGGGGTGATCGGTGTTCTTCCCCCCTGATGCAAGGGGTGACGGTGTTCTTCCCCCCCTGATGCAAGGGGTGACGGTGTTCTTCCCCCCTGATGCAAGGGGTGACGGTGTTCTTCCCCCTGATGCAAGGGGTGACGGTGTTCTTCCCCCCCCTGATGCAAGGGGTGACGGTGTTCTCCCCCCTGATGCAAGGGGTGACGGTGTTCTCTCCCCCTGATGCAAGGGGTGATGGTGTTCTCTCCCCCTGATGCAAGGGGTGACGGTGTTCTCCCCCCCTGATGCAAGGGGTGCCGGTGTTCTCCCCCCTGATGCAAGGGGTGACGGTCTTTTTCCCCCCTGATGCAATGGGTGACGGTGTTCTTCCCCCTGATGCAAGGGGTGACGGTGTTCTTCCCCCCTGATGCAAGGAGTGGTGGTGTTCTTCCCCCATGATGCAAGGGGTGACGTGTTCTCTCCCCTGATGCAAGGGGTGACGGTGTTCTCCCCCCCTGATGCAAGGGGTGATGGTGTTCTTCCCCCCTGATGCAAGGGGTGACGGTATTCTCCCCCCCTGATGCAAAGGAGTGGTGGTGTTCTTCCCCCACGATGCAAGGGGTGACGTGTTCTCTCCCCTGATGCAAGGGGTGACGGTGTTCTTCCCCCCTGATGCAAGGGGTGATGGTGTTCTTCCCCCCTGATGCAAGGGGTGACGGTGTTCTCCCCCCCTGATGCAAGGGGTGACGGTGTTCTCCCCCCCTGATGCAAGGGGTGACGGTCTTTTTCCCCCCTGATGAAAGGGGTGACGGTGTTCTTCCCCCCCCCTGATGCAAGGGGTGACGGTGTTCTTCCCCCCTGATGCAAGGGGTGACGGTGTTCTCTCCCCTGATGCAAGGGGTGATGGTGTTCTCTCCCCTGATGCAAGGGGTGACGGTGTTCTTCCCCCCTGATGCAAGGGGTGACGGTGTTCTTCCCCCCTGATGCAAGGGGTGACGGTGTTCTTCCCCCTGATGCAAGGGTGACGGTGTTCTTCCCCCCTGATGCAAGGGGTGACGGTGTTCTTCCCCCTGATGCAAGGGGTGACGGTGTTCTCCCCCTGATGCAAGGGGTGACGGTGTTCTTCCCCCTGATGCAAGGGGTGACGGTGTTCTTCCCCCTGATGCAAGGGGTGACGGTGTTCTCCCCCTGATGCAAGGGGTGACGGTGTTCTTCCCCCCTGATGCAAGGGGTGACGGTGTTCTCCCCCCTGATGCAAGGGGTGACGGTGTTCTTCCCCCCTGATGCAAGGGTGACGGTGTTCTTCCCCCCTGATGCAAGGGGTGACGGTGTTCTTCCCCCCTGATGCAAGGGGTGACGGTGTTCTCTCCCCTGATGCAAGGGGTGACGGTGTTCTTCCCCCTGATGCAAGGGGTGACGGTGTTCTTCCCCCTGATGCAAGGGGTGACGGTGTTCTCTCCCCCTGATGCAAGGGGTGACGGTGTTCTTCCCCCCTGATGCAAGGGGTGGTGGTGTTCTTCCCCCCTGATGCAAGGGGAGACGGTGTTCTTCCCCCCTGATGCAAGGGGTGACGTGTTCTCTCCCCTGATGCAAGGGGTGACGGTGTTCTCCCCCCTGATGCAAGGGGTGACGGTGTTCTCCCCTCCTGATGCAAGGGGTGACGGTGTTCTTCCCCCTGATGCAAGGGGTGACGGTGTTCTCCCCCCTGATGCAAGGGGTGACGGTGTTCTCCCCTCCTGATGCAAGGGGTGACGGTGTTCTCCCCCCTGATGCAAGGGGTGGTGGTGTTCTCTCCCCTGATGCAAGGGGTGACGGTGTTCTCCCCCCCCTGATGCAAGGGGTGATGGTGTTCTACCCCTCTGATGCAAGGGGTGACGGTGTTCTTCCCCCCTGATGCAAGGGGTGACGGTGTTCTCCCCCCTGATGCAAGGGGTGACGGTGTTCTCCCCCCTGATGCAAGGGGTGACGGTGTTCTCCCCCCTGATGCAAGGGGTGACGTGTTTCTCTCCCCTGATGCAAGGGGTGACGGTGTTCTCCCCCCCCTGATGCAAGGGGTGATGGTGTTCTTCCCCCCTGATGCAAGGGGTGATGGTGTTCTCCCCCCCTGATGCAAGGGGTGACGTGTTCTTCCCCCCCTGATGCAAGGGTGACGTTGTTCTCCCCCCCTGATGCAAGGGGTGGTGGTGTTCTTCCCCCCCCTGATGCAAGGTGGTGGTGGTGTTCTTCCCCTGATGCAAAGGGGTGACGGTGTTCTCTCCCCCCTGATGCAAGGGGGTGACGGTGTTCTCCCCCCTGATGCAAGGGTGCGTGTTCTTCCCCCCTGATGCAGGGGTGACGTGGTGTTCTTCCCCCCTGATGCAAGGGGTGACGGGTGTTCTTCCCCCCTGATGCAAGGGGTGACGGTGTTCTCCCCCCTGATGCAAGGGGTGACGGTGTTCTTCCCCCCTGATGCAAGGGGTGACGGTGTTCTTCCCCCCTGAATGCAAGGGGTGACGTGGTTCTCATCCCCCTGATGCAAGGGGTGACCGGTGTTCTTCCCCCCTGATGCAAGGGGGTGGACGGTGTTCCTTCCCCCCTGATGCAAGGGGTGACAGTGTTCTTCCCCCCTGATGCAAGGGGTGACGGTGTTCTTCCCCCCTGATGCAAGGGGTGGTGGTGTTCTTCCCCCCTGATGCAAGGGGTGACGTGTTCTTCCCCCCTGATGCAAGGGGTGCGGTGTTCTCTCCCCCTGATGCAAGGGGTGACGGTGTTCTTCCCCCCTGATGCAAGGGGTGACGGTGTTCTCCCCCCCTGATGCAAGGGGTGACGGTGTTCTCCCCCCTGATGCAAGGGGTGACGGTGTTCTTCCCCCTGATGCAAGGGGTGACGGTGTTCTTCCCCCTGATGCAAGGGGTGACGGTGTTCTTCCCCCTGATGCAAGGGGTGACGGTGTTCTCCCCCCTGATGCAAGGGGTGACGGTGTTCTTCCCCCCTGATGCAAGGGGTGACGGTGTTCTTCCCCCCTGATGCAAGGGGTGACGGTGTTCTCCCCTTCTGTGGCAAGGGGTGACGGTGTTCTTCCACCCCTGATGCAAGGGGTGACGGTGTTCTTCCCCCCTGATGCATGGGGTGGTGGTGTTCTTCCTCCTCCTGATGCAAGGGGTGACGGTGTTCTTCCCCCTGATGCAAGGGGGTGGCGGTGTTCTCTCCCCTGATGCAAGGGGTGCAGGTGTTCTCCCCTTCTGATGCAAGGGGTGACGGTGTTCTTCCCCCCTGATTGCAAGGGGTTGACGGTGTTCTCCCCCCTGATTGCAAGGGGTGTGGTGTTGTTCCTCTCCTGATGCAAGGGGTGACGGTGTTCTTCCCCCCTGATGCAAGGGGTGACGGTGTTCTCTCCCCTGATGCATAGGGGTGACGGTGTTCTTCCCCCCTGATGCAAGGGTTGACGGTGTTCTCCCCCTCTGATGCAAGGGGTGACAGGTGTTCTTCCCCCCTGATGCAAGGTTTTTGGTGACGGGTTCTTTCCCCCCTGATGCAAGGGGTGACGGTGTTCTCATCCCCTGATGCATAGGGCGTGACGGTGTTCTTCCCCTCTGGATGCAAGGGGTGACGGTTGTTCTTCGCCTCTGATGCAAGGGGTGACGGTGTTCTTCCCTCTGACTGCAAGGGTGACGGTGTTCTCTCCCCTGATGCAAGGGGTGACGGTGTTATTCCCTATGATGCAAGGGGGGTGACGGTGTTTTTGTTCTTCCCCCTGATGCAAGGGGTGACGGTTGTTCTCTCCCCTGATGCAAGGGGTGACGGTGTTCTTCCCCCCTGATGGCAAGGGGGGTGACGGTCTTGTTCTCCCCCTCTGATGGCAAGGGGTGACCCCCCCCCCCCTCCCCCCCGGGTTCTTCCCCCTGATGCAAGGGTGTGACGTTGTTCTTCCCCACCTGATGCAAGGGTGGTGACGGTGTTATTCTCCTCCCTGATGCAAGGGGTGACGGTTGTTCTCGCCCTCTGCATGCAAGGGGTGACCCCCCCCCGGTGTTCTCATACTCTGATGCAAGGGGGTGACGGTGTTCTTCCCTCTGATGCAAGGGGTGACGGTGTTCTCTCCCCTGATGCAAGGGGTGACGGTGTTCTTCCCTCTGATGCAAGGGGTGACGGTGTTCTTCCCCCTGATGCAAGGGGTGACGGTGTTCTCTCCCCTGATGCAAGGGGTGGTGGTGTTCTTCCCCCTGATGCAAGGGGTGACGGTGTTCTCTCCCCTGATGCAAGGGGTGACGGTGTTCTTCCCTCTGATGCAAGGGGTGACGGTGTTCTTCCCCCTGATGCAAGGGGTGACGGTGTTCTCTCCCCTGATGCAAGGGGTGACGGTGTTCTCCCCTCCTGATGCAAGGGGTGGTGGTGTTCTTCTTCAATGTCCTCCATGGTATACCATGCATGTATACCAGAAGGTATACCCACTAGAATATACCCAACGAAAGTACTCCAATGAGATACCTGAACAGTATACTTGTTGACTGATCAGTTAAACTATGATGGTGGCCTTTGTAACCCTCTCGCAGCTCTTAGGCCTAATGTCCAACACCAAACCAGCTCCCTTAGGGCTAATCCCAGCTCGCTAGGAGAGTGGGTGGGAGGTGGGGGGGGTGATGATGGTATCACCTGCTGGGAGATTGCAAGGTGCTTCCTGCAGGAGGCCAGGTGAGGACGTCCTCTCCTGCACATGTTGCAAGAGGCCTGCAAGAGGACGCTTACCAGCGCCTTAACATGTTATATTAATTCTTGGGTCGTGGAGGTTAACCTTCCCCAGAGAACACCAGTTTATTATTAACTTTACTGAAGTAAAGGTTGAAGGGCTTGTTAACGTGTATTTGGTCGAGTGAAGACCATTCAGTGGAGCCCTAACGTCTCTGGAGGGCGTCAGTGTGACGCATGGTGACGCATAGTGACGCATGGTGACGCATAGTGACGCATGGTGACGCATAGTGACGCATGGTGGCGCATGGTGACGCAACTAGACGCTCGTTGTTTATTGCTTTATATTAAAATGGTGGCGGTAATGGTTAGTTGGTGGTTGGGTGTGGTTGTATTGTTAGTGTCCATGGTTGATGGTGGTGTTAGTAGTTTTGTGAAGTTGGTAGTGATTGTTGGTAGTGATTGTTGGTAGTGATTGTTGGTAGTGATTGTTGGTAGCTATTGTTGGTAGTGATTGTTGGTAGCTATTGTTGGTAGTGATTGTTGGTAGCTATTGTTGGTAGTGATTGTTGGTAGCTATTGTTTGTAGTGATTGTTGGAAGTGATTGTTGGTAGCTATTGTTGGTAGTGATTGTTGGTAGCTATTGTTGGTAGTGATTATTGGTAGCTATTGTTGGTAGTGATTGTTGGTAGTGATTGTTGGTAGCTATTGTTGGTAGTGATTGTTGGTAGCTATTGTTGGTAGTGATTATTGGTAGCTATTGTTGGTAGTGATTGTTGGTAGTGATTGTTGGTAGCTATTGTTGGTAGTGATTGTTGGTAGCTATTGTTGGTAGTGATTATTGGTAGCTATTGTTGGTAGTGATTGTTGGTAGTGATTGTTGGTAGCTATTGTTGGTAGTGATTGTTGGTAGTGATTGTTGGTAGCTATTGTTGGTAGTGATTGTTGGTAGCTATTGTTGGTAGTGATTATTGGTAGCTATTGTTGGTAGTGATTGTTGGTAGTGATTGTTGGTAGCTATTGGTGGTAGTGATTGTTGGTAGCTATTGTTGGTAGTGATTGTTGGTAGCTATTGTTGGTAGTGATTGTTGGTAGTGATTGTTGGTAGCCATTGTTGGTAGTGATTGTTGGTAGTGATTGTTGGTAGCTATTGTTGGTAGTGATTGTTGGTAGCTATTGTTGGTAGTGATTGTTGGTAGCTATTGTTGGTAGGGATTGTTGGTAGCTATTGTTGGTAGTGATTGTTGGTAGTGATTGTTGGTAGTGATTGTTGGTAGTGATTGTTGGTAGCTATTGTTGGTAGTGATTGTTGGTAGCTATTGTTGGTAGTGATTGTTGGTAGTGATTGTTGGTAGTGATTGTTGGTAGTGATTGTTGGTAGCGATTGTTGGTAGTTATTGTTGGTAGTGATTGTTGGTAGCTATTGTTGGTAGTGATTGTTGGTAGCTATTGTTGGTAGTGATTGTTGGTAGTTATTGTTGGTAGTGATTGTTGGTAGTGATTGTTGGTAGCTATTGTTGGTAGTGATTGTTGGTAGTGATTGTTGGTAGCTATTGTTGGTAGTGATTGTTGGTAGTGATTGTTGGTAGCTATTGTTGGTAGTGATTGTTGGTAGCTATTGTTGGTAGTGATTGTTGGTAGTGATTGTTGGTAGCTATTGTTGGTAGCGATTGTTGGTAGTGATTGTTGGTAGTGATTGTTGGTAGCTATTGTTGGTAGTGATTGTTGGTAGCTATTGTTGGTAGTGATTGTTGGTAGCTATTGTTGGTAGTTATTGTTGGTAGTGATTGTTGGTAGTGATTGTTGGTAGCTATTGTTGGTAGTGATTGTTGGTAGTGATTGTTGGTAGCTATTGTTGGTAGTGATTGTTGGTAGCTATTGTTGGTAGTGATTGTTGGTAGCTATTGTTGGTAGTGATTGTTGGTAGCTATTGTTGGTAGTGATTGTTGGTAGTGATTGTTGGTAGCTATTGTTGGTAGTGATTGTTGGTAGCTATTGTTGGTAGTGATTGTTGGTAGTGATTGTTGGTAGCTATTGTTTGTAGTGATTGTTGGTAGTGATTGTTGGTAGTGATTGTTGGTAGCGATTGTTGGTAGCTATTGTTTGTAGTGATTGTTGGTAGTGATTGTTGGTAGTGATTGTTGGTAGCTATTGTTTGTAGTGATTGTTGGTAGCTATTGTTGGTAGTGATTGTTGGTAGCTATTGTTGGTAGTGATTGTTGGTAGCTATTGTTGGTAGCTATTGTTTGTAGTGATTGTTGGTAGTGATTGTTGGTAGTGATTGTTGGTAGCTATTGTTGGTAGTGATTGTTGGTAGCTATTGTTGGTAGTGATTGTTGGTAGCTATTGTTGGTAGTGATTGTTGGTAGTGATTGTTGGTAGCTATTGTTGGTAGTGATTGTTGGTAGCGATTGTTGGTAGTGATTGTTGGTAGCGATTGTTGGTAGTGATTGTTGGTAGTGATTGTTGGTAGTGATTGTTGGTAGCTATTGTTGGTAGTGATTGTTGGTAGCTATTGTTGGTAGTGATTGTTGGTAGCTATTGTTGGTAGTGATTGTTGGTAGTGATTGTTGGTAGTGATTGTTGGTAGCTATTGTTTGTAGTGATTGTTGGTAGCTATTGTTGGTAGTGATTGTTGGTAGCTATTGTTGGTAGTGATTGTTGGTAGTGATTGTTGGTAGCTATTGTTGGTAGTGATTGTTGGTAGTGATTGTTGGTAGTGATTGTTGGTAGCTGATTGTTGGTAGTGATTGTTGGTAGCGATTGTTGGTAGTGATTGTTGGTAGTGATTGTTGGTAGTGATTGTTGGTAGCTATTGTTGGTAGTGATTGTTGGTAGCTATTGTTTTTAGTGATTGTTGGTAGCTATTGTTGGTAGTGATTGTTGGTAGTGATTGTTGGTAGCCATTGTTTGTAGTGATTGTTGGTAGCTATTGTTGGTAGTGATTGTTGGTAGTGATTGTTGGTAGCTATTGTTGGTAGTGATTGTTGGTAGTGATTGTTGGTAGCTATTGTTGGTAGCGATTGTTGGTAGCTATTGTTTGTAGTGATTGTTGGTAGTGATTGTTGGTAGTGATTGTTGGTAGTGATTGTTGGTAGTGATTGTTGGTAGTGATTGTTGGTAGTGATTGTTGGTAGCTATTGTTGGTAGCGATTGTTGGTAGCTATTGTTGGTAGTGATTGTTGGTAGCTATTGTTGGTAGCGATTGTTGGTAGCTATTGTTTGTAGTGATTGTTGGTAGGGATTGTTGGTAGTGATTGTTGGTAGTGATTGTTGGTAGCTATTGTTGGTAGTGATTGTTGGTAGCTATTGTTGGTAGTGATTGTTGGTAGCTATTGTTGGTAGTGATTGTTGGTAGTGATTGTTGGTAGCTATTGTTGGTAGTGATTGTTGGTAGCTATTGTTGGTAGTGATTGTTGGTAGCTATTGATGGTAGCTATTGTTGGTAGTGATTGTTGGTAGTGATTGTTGGTAGCTATTGATGGTAGCTATTGTTGGTAGTGATTGTTGGTAGCTATTGATGGTAGCTATTGTTGGTAGTGATTGTTGGTAGTGATTGTTGGTAGCTATTGTTGGTAGTGATTGTTGGTAGTGATTGTTGGTAGTGATTGTTGGTAGTGATTGTTGGTAGCTATTGTTGGTAGTGATTGTTGGTAGCTATTGTTGGTAGTGATTGTTGGTAGTGATTGTTGGTAGTGATTGTTGGTAGCTATTGTTGGTAGTGATTGTTGGTAGCTATTGTTGGTAGTGATTGTTGGTAGCTATTGTTGGTAGTGATTGTTGGTAGTGATTGTTGGTAGTGATTGTTGGTAGCTATTGTTGGTAGTGATTGTTGGTAGCTATTGTTGGTAGTGATTGTTGGTAGTGATTGTTGGTAGCTATTGTTGGTAGTGATTGTTGGTAGCTATTGTTGGTAGTGATTGTTGGTAGCTATTGATGGTAGCTATTGTTGGTAGTGATTGTTGGTAGTGATTGTTGGTAGCTATTGATGGTAGCTATTGTTGGTAGTGATTGTTGGTAGCTATTGATGGTAGCTATTGTTGGTAGTGATTGTTGGTAGTGATTGTTGGTAGCTATTGTTGGTAGTGATTGTTGGTAGTGATTGTTGGTAGTGATTGTTGGTAGTGATTGTTGGTAGTGATTGTTGGTAGCTATTGTTGGTAGTGATTGTTGGTAGCTATTGTTGGTAGTGATTGTTGGTAGTGATTGTTGGTAGTGATTGTTGGTAGCTATTGTTGGTAGTGATTGTTGGTAGTGATTGTTGGTAGTGATTGTTGGTAGTGATTGTTGGTAGCTATTGTTGGTAGTGATTGTTGGTAGCTATTGTTGGTAGTGATTGTTGGTAGTGATTGTTGGTAGTGATTGTTGGTAGTGATTGTTGGTAGCTATTGTTGGTAGTGATTGTTGGTAGTGATTGTTGGTAGTGATTGTTGGTAGTGATTGTTGGTAGTGATTGTTGGTAGTGATTGTAAAGTGTCATAGTTTGAGATGCATAATTTAGTTTACTTATGCTCCACAGTACGTCTGCTTTTTCCTCCCTCCCCCCTTCTTTCCCCTCTATATCTTCCCCTCCCCATCTTCCCCTCCCCATCTTCCCCTCCCCATCTTCCCCTTTCCATCTTTCCCCCTCCCCATCTTCCCCCTCCCCATCTCCCCCTCTTCCCCTCCCCATCTTCCCCCCCTCCCCATCTTCCCCCCTCCCCATCTTCCCCCCTCCCCATCTTCCCCCCTCCCCATCTCCCCGTCCCCCTCTTCCCCTCCCCATCTTCCCCCCCCTCCCCATCTTCCCCCCTCCCCATCTTTCCCCCTCCCCATCTACCCCCTCTCCATCTTCCCCTCCCCATCTTCCCCCCTCCCGTCTTTCCCCCTCCCCATCTTCCCCCCCTCCCCATCTCCCCCCTCCCCATCTCCCCCCTCCCCATCTCCCCCCTCCCCATCTCCCCCCCCCTGGCCCAGTAACTACAAGGTGAGTACATACAGAGGGAAGTATGTGGACTCATGACCACTGTGATCCAGCAGCCTCTTGTTATTCATTCGCAGCAGCGTAGTGGTTGTTGCGTCTGGACGTGTACCTCCTGCCTGAGTGTACATCACACACACACACACACACACACACACACACACACACACACACACACACACACACACACACACACACACACACACACACATACACAGGAATGATCGAACAAATGGTTGTTAGAGTTTAACCCAAGCAAATGTAATGTAATGAAGATAGGTGTAGGAAGCAGGAGGTCAGATACAAGGTATCACTTGGGAGATGAAATACTTCAAGAGTCAGAGAGAGAGAAAGACCTGGGGGTTGATATCACGCCAGACCTGTCCCCTGAAGCTCATATCAAGAGAATAACATCAGCAGCATATGCCAGGTTGGCTAACATAAGAACGGCCTTTAGAAACTTGTGTAAGGAATATTTCAGAACATTATATACCACATATGTCAGACCAATCCTGGAGTATGCGGCTCCAGCATGGAGTCCATATCTAGTCAAGCATAACACTAAACTGGAAAAGGTTCAAAGGTTTGCCACCAGACTAGTACCCGAGCTGAGAGGTATGAGCTACGAGGAGAGACTACGGGAATTGAACCTCACTTCGTTGGAAGACAGAAGAGTTAGGGGGGACATGATCACCACATTCAAGATTCTCAAGGGAATCGACAGGGTTGATAAAGACAGGCTATTTAACACAAGGGGCACACGCACTAGGGGACACAGGTGGAAACTGAGTGCCCAAATGAGCCACAGAGATATTAGAAAGAACTTTTTTAGTGTCAGAGTGGTTGACAAATGGAATGCATTAGGCAGTGATGTGGTGGAGGCTGACTCCATACACAGTTTCAAGTGTAGATATGATAGAGCCCAATAGGCTCAGGAACCTGTACACCTGTTGATTGACGGTTGAGAGGCGGGACCAAAGAGCCAGAGCTCAACCCCCGCAAGCACAACTAGGTGAGTACAACTAGGTGAGTACACACACACACACACACACACACACACACACACACACACACACACACACACACACACACACACACACACACACACACACACACACGGTGTTCAGCTCTCAGACGCTCATGGCCGCTGCAGCGTTGAAATTCCTGACCGGGGTAGGCTTCCCGGGGTAGGCTCCCCGGGCTAGGCTCCCTGACCTAGGCTCCCTGACCCAGGCACCCCGGGGGTGATCAACCAGATGATGGTGGGTGGAGCGTGGCAAGCGCCCACGGGACGGGGTTGAGGGACGGGCGACCACTTACTGGTGTGTCACTCCGTCCAGAGTATTAAGTTGTCTACGAGGAGCCCCAAGAGGCGGAGGCGCTGCTGCAGGGACACAAATGGATAACAAAAGGTGCAATTTATAACCATGGGTAATTAGTGGGCCAGTGTAGGTGTGACCTTTGACCTGCGACCGTCGGGGGCATCACCGCCTGGCAGCGGGACGACACTGCCAGGGTTGGGTACCAATTACCCTCGCCCCCCCCCCTCTCACCCTACCAAGTCCTTCCTTCCATGCACCTCCACTACACCTATTATAAGCTTTGTTTGAGATTTTTATCTCCTGTAGATTGACTCATTGTCCACTAGTCACCCCTAGTGTACTCCCCTCACACTGGTCACCCTAGTGTACTCCCCTCACACTGGTCACCCTAGTGTACTCCCCTCACACTGGTCACCCTAGTGTACTCCCCTCACACTGGTCACCCTAGTGTACTCCCCCTCACACTGGTCACCCTAGTGTACTCCCCTCACACTGGTCACCCTAGTGTACTCCCCTCACACTGGTCACCCTAGTGTACTCCCCTCACACTGGTCACCCTAGTGTACTCCCCTCACACTGGTCACCCTAGTGTACTCCCCTCACACTGGTCACCCTAGTGTACTCCCCCTCACACTGGTCACCTTAGTGTACTCCCCTCACACTGGTCACCCTAGTGTACTCCCCTCACACTGGTCACCCTAGTGTACTCCCCCTCACACTGGTCACCTTAGTGTACTCCCCTCACACTGGTCACCCTAGTGTACTCCCCTCACACTGGTCACCCTAGTGTACTCCCCCTCACACTGGTCACCCTAGTGTACTCCCCCTCACACTGGTCACCCTAGTGTACTCCCCTCACACTGGTCACCCTAGTGTACTCCCCTCACACTGGTCACCCTAGTGTACTCCCCTCACACTGGTCACCCTAGTGTACTCCCCTCACACTGGTCACCCTAGTGTACTCCCCCTCACACTGGTCACCTTAGTGTACTCCCCCTCACACTGGTCACCCTAGTGTACTCCCCTCACACTGGTCACCCTAGTGTACTCCCCTCACACTGGTCACCCTAGTGTACTCCCCTCACACTGGTCACCCTAGTGTACTCCCCTCACACTGGTCACCCTAGTGTACTCCCCTCACACTGGTCACCCTAGTGTACTCCCCTCACACTGGTCACCCTAGTGTACTCCCCTCACACTGGTCACCCTAGTGTACTCCCACCCTATAAACCTGACCATCACGCCTGACAGCTGAGTGGACAGCGCTTCGGATTCTTAGTCCTAAGGTTCCGGGTTCGATCCCCGATGGAGGCGAAGACAAATGGGCAAAAATGTATCTTTCATCCTGATGCCCTTGTTCACCTAACAGTAAATAGATACCTGGGAGTTAGACAGCTCCTACGGGCTGCTTCCTAGGGTGTGTATAACAAAAAGGAGGCCTAGTCGAGAACCGGGCCGCGGGGACGCTAAGCCCCGAAATCTTCTGAAGATAACCTCAAGATCACACCATAAACCTGACCACCACCCCATAAGGCTATCCGGGTTCGATCTCCGGCGGAGGCGGAAACAAATGGACAGAGTTCCTATCACCATGGGGATGTGTGTGAAAAAAATAATTGATTGATTGAGAGTTGAGAGGCGAGCCCCAAGTGGCAAAGCTCAACCCCCGCAAGCACAACTCGACGAGTACAGAGAGACAGACCAACAACAAGGGCGTGTTGCTTGTCCAAGCAGCAGAGCAACACAGCCAGCAAGGTAGGAGCGGCACCACCCGTTGAGACGCATCAACACCACCAGTGTTCCCGCGGAGAGCCTCGGACCCCGGCCATAAGGTACCCCTGGCCGCGCTGCTGGTGTCTGCCTCTCCAACTCTGCTTTACATGCGTCGCCTTCACTAATTTTCTTGTGAGGTAGTTAATAGAGGGAGGATCACCTGGTTGACTACTTGTGGAGCCTGTGCTGGTTCCTGAGGGTGTTGACCAGCCCTCCTGCCTGGTGATCTGCTCTACCTGGCTCTTACCAGCCGCTAATACCTCTCAAGACCCAGCACAGGTAGGAGAGTTGGTGTTAGTTCATGTGTGTGTGTGTGTGTGTGTGTGTGTGTGTGTGTGTGTGTGTGTGTGTGTGTGTGTGTGTGTGTGTGTGTGTGTGTGTGTGTGTATCTTGAGGAACATTGGGGCCTGACAGCTGAGTGTACATCGCTTCGGATTCGTAATCACTCAGGTGTTGTGGGGGAGTTACCAGTCACTCACTGTCCAACCCGTCCTCCTGGTTATAAGTATTACTTATAGTAAGCTGAACACCATAGTACATATATTGACATAATGGACAGTTACAAAGTAGAAATCGGTACTATTAAATTTAGACAAACCTGAAAAGATTTGTATTTTTGTTACAAAGAAAACCTAACCTAACCTAATATAATCTTCCTAGGCCTAATACACGCTATATGAGGCCTAATATAGTACAATTATCTGCTATACTAGGCTTAGGAATATTTGTATTTTTAAGTCAATTATTTTCTGATTATCAATTGAATGGTACCAAATTCTGGTATCTAATTGGCTTTTACGTCAATAGGAGGATGGGTTGAATGGTAATATTATGGTACCCATTATTTCACACCACCACCACTGGTTCGTGTCCTCGAAACGTCAATGGTGTGGTGGTTATAATTTCCATAATCCACCGCATTTCTTATGTTGACGTAAAAACAACGGAGTGGAGAGTATGAGGAGATGCTTGTGTTGGCCTCAACACAACTGTAGTGTTGACAGGTACAACTCTTGCTTGGTTGTGTTCTGGTTGTGATGTTGTGGTTGTAATGACAATCACTTGTTGCTTATTGGCAGGCTTTATCAAAGGTGAAGAGGTGCCCAATTGTTTGCTTACTCGGGCAAGGGGAAGGGGAGATAATGGACTAGGGGGAGGGTAATAATGGGGAAGGAGGAATAAGAGGTAAAGGGGAATAAGGGGAAGGGGGGTTCTAATATTATAATAACGGGAGGAGGCCGACAGGAGGAAGATGGAAGAAAAAGTATATTGAGATAACCTACATTCCTTAGTCAGTGAAGCATGGCTCCTCCTCTGTCCTCAGCCCTCCTGTCCCTCTACCCTGTCCCCCCCCTCTCCCTCTGTCCTCAGCCCTCCCCTGTCCCTCTGCCCTGCCCCCCCCCTCCCTCTGTCTTCAGCCCTCCTCTGTCCCTCTACCCTGTCCCCCCCTCTGTCCTCAGCCCTCCTGTCCCTCTACCCTGTCCCCCCCTCTGTCCTCAGCCCTCCTGTCCCTCTACCCTGCCCCTCCCCTCTGTCCTCAACCCTCCTCTGTCCCTCTACCCTGTCCCTCCCCCTCCCTCTGTCCTCAGCCCCGGGCTTGTCACTCTACCCTGCCCCCCCTCTGTCCTCAGCCCCGGGTTTCTGTCATTCAACCCTGTCCCACACCTCTCATGTCCTTGACACTGACTGTTATGTCCTTGACACTGACTGTTATGTCCTTGACACTGACTGTTATGTCCTTGACACTGACTGTTATGTCCTTGACACTGACTGTTGTGTCCTTGACACTGACTGTTATGTCCTTGACTGTGACTGTTATGTCCTTGACACTGACTGTTATGTCCTTGACACTGACTGTTATGTCCTTGACTGTGACTGTTATGTCCTTGACACTGACTGTTATGTCCTTGACACTGACTGTTATGTCCTTGACTGTGACTGTTATGTCCTTGACACTGACTGTTATGTCCTTGACACTGACTGTTATGTCCTTGACACTGACTGTTATGTCCTTGACACTGACTGTTATGTCCTTGACACTGACTGTTATGTCCTTGACACTGACTGTTATGTCCTTGACACTGACTGTTATGTCCTTGACTGTGACTGTTATGTCCTTGACACTGACTGTTGTGTCCTTGACTGTGACTGTTGTGTCCTTGACACTGACTGTTATGTCCTTAACACTGACTGTTATGTCCTTGACACTGACTGTTATGTCCTTGACTGTGACTGTTATGTCCTTGACACTGACTGTTATGTCCTTAACACTGACTGTTATGTCCTTGACACTGACTGTTATGTCCTTGACACTGACTGTTATGTCCTTGACACTGACTGTTATGTCCTTGACACTGACTGTTATGTCCTTGACACTGACTGTTATGTCCTTGACTGTGACTGTTATGTCCTTGACACTGACTGTTGTGTCCTTGACTGTGACTGTTGTGTCCTTGACACTGACTGTTATGTCCTTAACACTGACTGTTATGTCCTTGACACTGACTGTTATGTCCTTGACTGTGACTGTTATGTCCTTGACACTGACTGTTATGTCCTTAACACTGACTGTTATGTCCTTGACACTGACTGTTATGTCCTTGACACTGACTGTTATGTCCTTGACTGTGACTGTTATGTCCTTGACACTGACTGTTGTGTCCTTGACTGTGACTGTTGTGTCCTTGACACTGACTGTTATGTCCTTAACACTGACTGTTATGTCCTTGACTGTGACTGTTATGTCCTTGACACTGACTGTTATGTCCTTGACTGTGACTGTTGTGTCCTTGACACTGACTGTTATGTCCTTAACACTGACTGTTATGTCCTTGACACTGACTGTTATGTCCTTGACACTGACTGTTATGTCCTTGACACTGACTGTTATGTCCTTAACACTGACTGTTATGTCCTTGACACTGACTGTTATGTCCTTGACTGTGACTGTTATGTCCTTGACACTGACTGTTATGTCCTTGACACTGACTGTTATGTCCTTAACACTGACTGTTATGTCCTTAACACTGACTGTTATGTCCTTGACTGTGACTGTTATGTCCTTCTTATGTTACGAAAATAATTCATATATTTTTCATTAATATATCGCGTCATTGTGATTTCCTTGGGATGTGAGTGGTACGTGAGAGTGTGACCGCCATTACCGCAGGCCTGATTGTGGTCGGGTTGACCGTAAAAACCTGGTTGGGCCCAGGTCTGGGGCCTCCAGCGCCTCCCAGGGAACTCAGTAGAGGTCTGGGTGCGTCACCTATTGTACTCCGTGGCCGAGCCAGTTATGGCAGGCGACTGGGAATCACCAGGTCGTGAGTTCAAACCACTCCATTGCCTGAAAATGATTCTATATATATATATATATATATATATATATATATATATATATATATATATATATATATATATATATGTCGTACCTAGTAGCCAGAACGCACTTCTCTGCCTACTATGCAAGGCCCAATTTGCCTAATAAGCCAAGTTTTCCTGAATTAATATATTTTCTCTATTTTTTTTCTTATGAAATGATAAAGCTACCCATTTCATTATGTAAGAGGTCAATTTTTTTTATTGGAGTTAAAATTAACGTAAATATATGACCGAACCTAACCAACCCTACCTAACCTAACCTAACCTATCTTTATAGATTAGGTTAGGTTAGGTAGCCGAAAAAGTTAGGTTAGGTTAGGTAGGTTAGGTTGTCGAAAAACAATTAATTCATGAAAACTTGGCTTATTAGGCAAATTGGGCCTTGCATAGTAGGCTGAGAAGTGCGTTCTGGCTACTAGGTACGACATATATATATATATATATATATATATATATATATATATATATATATATATATATATATATATATATATATATATATAATAACATGTATGTATCTCGTAATTTTAAGGTGTACCGGTTGCTTATTTCTGCAAATTGATTAATGATTAAATATACTAATGTTACAGGGCTTGGGTAAGAGGTCCCGATCTGTGAACTAAAGTAGAATACTTCTAATTCTCACACTTTGGGATTTCATTTAATGTCTTCGTTCGTCACTTCAAGACTCCTTACAAGCAAGTGCTTAACAGTTACTTAATTCAAATTATTGTCATCAGTAAACGTTATTGTAGAATTACTAGAATTTTCACTATAATTGTTGTTCACCGAACTGAATAAATCGTAACTCTGAACATATGTGCGTTCTTCGAGAACAATTTTAACCAAGATGTTATACTTGGACTAAAACAAGATGTTATAATTGGACTAAACTTTTATTATAAAATTTTCACCACAGTATTTATTGATCCTTAGAAAACCAGATGTACACCCTTAAAATTACAAATAAACCATAATTAATATATTATAAATACAATTAACATCTCTAGCTGAAAGATTAGATATATATGTTGAAGTCGCAGTTGTAGGTCACAGCCAGCTGCCTACTTGACTAATATCTAAAATATAGATATTAGGCTATATAGATCATCTGGAGACTCAGCTCACATATGTCTTAGGTAATGCCGTACTAGCAGGTGTGCTGAATTGGCATCATCACTTGACGGTAATATTATTGGATGGTAACGATGTACACCCACGAGGTCAGTTAGGGCAATTATAGATGGTCTCTCACAAGTAATTAACTTATTTAACTATAATAAGACTGTTATATCTTATTATAATAAGACTGTTATATCTTATTATAGTGAGCAGTGAATATAGACTGGACAGTGAATTCAATTTTATAATATTATATTTTGTGTGTTGTATAAAATAAATCATTGTTGTACCACACCCTTGACTGTCAAATGACACGTTGGAGCTAATTACCTTTCTGAAACCTTGTTACATTAATAGTTAGGTGTCTCCACAGTGCGTGTCCTGTGGTACCAACTCCCTGGTGTTAATTAACATTACTCATATTAAGCTACTAATTCACATGTCAAACGACTCCAGGTAGCCTCATAATTCATTCTTCTGCTTCCCCCCCAAACCGGGGTACGATTATTTCTTTACATTATTATAATTAATCACTATTTACTAGTACTACGTCATACCCATGAGGCACATAGTGCAACATGTAGTTTATACAGGGTGCACTCAATATCATCCTAGCACGCTGACGTCATAGAGGTGGGACAATTTAATACATCAATCATTATGAAGACTAAACCACAAACCAGGAGATGAGGATACGACGACGTTTCGGTCCGTTCTGGGCCAGTCTCTAGTCGATTGTGACAATCGACTTGATAATGATTACTTCAGACTTCCCCGTTACTTCAGTTTCCTCAGCGAAACTGGTGGATAAAGCCCAGTGACAGAGCAAGTTGATGACCGAAATACATTAACATTCACACTCAATACTGCAATTTCAAATCATAATTTAATTAATACAGTGTAAAACGTAATTAAAAATGACTAGTTCCACTTCATTTTCACGTTGATCACGTGTTTGGCTAAAAGGTCACCTGACACGAGTTACAGAAGTGCGAGCAGTTAACTACTGATCCGAGCACAAGTGGTGCGGTGTTGGCCAGTAATATACTGTTAACACAGGAAACGCTCCAGCGCAGCACCATCATTCAATTCAACTCACTGCTGACAAAATGGCAGCTGAACATTTTAAACATACTTGCAGACTTGGCTCAATACGAGGCTAATGTCAAAGTCCAATAAGACAAAAAAATGAATACGGAAGCACATTAGAATATCAATCAGTCAGTAATTACAGCAGTTCGTCTACCACCTATTATTATCCTTTCCCAGCCTGTACTTCCAACAATTAGTTTATCCACCTTTGAAGGAAAGTTGAAGGAGAATTGGCAGTAATTTTAGTAGTCATTTCAAGCCTTGGTTGATTCCCTAACATAAACAAGGTGACTAAGTTGACCTATTTGAAAGGACAACTTGAAGGAAAGGCTAAATCTGTCATCGCGAACTTAAGCCTCATGGATGACAATTATGATAAAGCAATTAGGCTATGGAACGATAACAATTTGGACACCGAACTGCAGGTTGCCATTCTTGCATAACAATTACTAGATTTACCTCCACCAGACTATACCGCTGAGTTTTCGTTTCGAGAGGCCGTCATTATTATGTGCCCTCAGCACACACATCCAGCCCGTCCTCCTAAGGTTTCCCAAGGTCAGGAAACTATCGTACTAAAGTGCCCTTATCCTAACCTACCAGAGGACCCAAAACAGGGTCCTCTGGTAGAGGACAGACATAATTGGACATTATGTCAATTTCGCGAGCCGCTGCCATTTTCTAGTACGACAATTTTTGGCCTTGGGAAACGTATACGTCAAAATGCGACGTTCTATTAAAAGGACAGGTTGAGGGAGTGGTTACTGAAATATATAATCCACAGAAAACTCCCACTGACGTTCAGACATGTGCTCACATCTCGGCAATTAATTTCTTACCCTGAGGGAAATGGCCAAAGGTCTCAAGCTAGCCATCAATCTTATGCGGACCTTTGATGAAATCCAGGCAGGTGAATTGACGCAAGCCTAACCATCTAGACCTTAGACTGCACAGGTAGACAAGGTAGGGTGGTTATCTCTCCAGTGCCCCCAACCTGCACCCTGAGCCTCCTGTTGATGCAACAGGTACACCTTGTTAAGGGCTAGCCTTCACCTTGTTAAGGGCAAGCCTTCACCTTGTTAAGGGCTAGCCTTCACCTTAAGGGCTAGCCTTCACCCTAAGGGTTAGCCTTCACCTTGTTAAGGGCAAGCCTTCACCTTGTTAAGGGCTAGCCTTCACCTTAAGGGCTAGCCTTCACCTTGTTAAGGGCTAACTTTCACCTTAAGGGCTAGCCTTCATCATGTCAGGGTATAGCCTTCGCATTGCCAAGGGATTATCTTTCCCTTGTGAAAGAATAGCCTTCGCTTTCCCTTTGACAAGCCGATAGCTATCCCCCTATCGCTATCCCAATTTCTTATCACGCTATCGTGAAAGTTATCTCTTGACGGCCTGGAGGCTATCTCGTGAGAGAGGGGATGAGATTGAGACAAGGTGTGTGTAGGATTGAAGGAGGGCGAGTAGGATTGAAGGAGTGTATAGGATTAAAAGTGCGGTATTTAGCACTCAGCGAGAGGAGTTTGCGATTTCGAAAGGAATGTAAACGATTGAGGGGGGGGGGGGAGGGTTATGGATTTCAGAAAGGAGGTGTAGGATTGAATGTTGGGTGGGGGGGTGAAGAATGGAAGATTGGTATCCATAGTAACCATCATTACAATCCTCGTCTCTTGACGATGAGGAACTTGCTGACAGGTATGTGGAGAAAAACGCCATTTAAAAAAAGTGATTGATGATGATTGTGTTGATCGTTGAAGATGATGATGGTGATAATGATGACAGTGATGATTTATGGTGGTGATGGTGTGGGGAGAAGCAGCGATCAAAGGGATGAGCTTTTAATTTCCGACACCTTCGCTCACTACGAAACTCTACTACAACTGCCTCACGCTCCAAATTTGGGAAACAAAGAAAGGCTCCATCACGTCTCTGTCATTATATCACCATCACCTCACTATCATTATATCACCATTACCATTAGTAATCATTATTACACCAGAACATCTAAACAAAGATTCTATATTGTTGCGTCACTCTGTTTTATTTTATTGAGCAGTATTCTAGGGGGCGTACATGTAATGCCGTGCGTAAGAGTACATAAATGCTGTACACCGGATACCTGGTTGTGTGGTAATACACCTGGCATATAGATGAGTGGTGTGTACTTGCCGTATACCTGACACCACATGTGTCGCGACGTACACCTGTACGTGCGATAATTTGCACCTAGCGTGCACCCGATACCAACAAACTACACACAAAATCTTCCCGTTGGTATTCAGGCACAACACTAAACTCAATGACGTCGTGTAAGAGTATCATTAACTAACTAATTTGCCACGCTCACTTTGACAGCATAAATCTTACCCACCTCGTTTGTGTCAGAGTAAATAGTGTAGTGTCCTGGTAAGGTAACCCGGCCAACACTCGCACTCATACGTGACTAACCTCACTAATCTGCCCACCACCTAGCTATGGAAGACTTATTTAATATATAAATCATTTACTGAATCTAATTTGAAAAAAAAATTAACGTTACATTTAATAGAGTCCAGCGTAGACGGGAGAGAAATGATACTTTCATTGTCAATATGATTAAATAATCATACAATATGATTAAACTTCATTGATATTATTATTATTATATTTATGTAAGCTTAGATATTTTTTATTTATTTTTTATGCTAATCTTTATTAATATAGGAACGTTGTTATTGATGACATTTTAGATTATATAACTTATTTTCAACAGCGACTGACATTAAATATTTCAATCAGTGCGAGGCTTCTCACAATGAACTTAACAAATGGAGTCTAGTTATCTGAATTTGGAACACTGAGCTTGATAAACGGTTTACAGTTTCCTAAATATGTATTTTAGTTACGCAATTCGTTAATGTAATTATTTAACGTTTTATAACGAATGTTTGATAATTGAGTAGGCTATTAAATGGGATCATTATTCTGCTGCTATAAGACTCGTCATTGGATGGAGATTTAGGAGAATCCAAATATGTGGCAAATAACAGATTAAAAGCCTAATATTATATTCTTCGTAAAATATATAATTCATAAATTATATATATATATATATATATATATATATATATATATATATATATATATATATATATATATATATATTATATATATATATATATATATATATATATATATATATATATATATATATATATATATATATATATATATATATATATATATGCGTATATTTGTTCATAAAATATATATACATAGGTATATTTGTGTATAAATTATATATACATACGTATATTTGTGTATTAATTATTATACATACGTATATTTGTGCACAGATTATATGTACTACGTATATTTTTGCACAAATTATATATACTACGTATATTTGTGCATAAATTATATATACATACGTATGACAGTGTCAGACCAAGGAGGAAGAATTGAAACATGAATTTCCTTCAGTACTTTCGAATATTAATACATCTTCAGAATGATTCCTTCTGAAGATGTATTAATATACGAAAGTACTTAAGGAAATTCCTGTTTCAATTCTTCTTCCGTGGTCTGACACTCACATTTTTCATTACGTGTTAATTTTCGTGATTTACACACATACGTATATTTGTGCACAAATTTATATATATATATATATATATATATATATATATATATATATATATATATATATATATATATATATATACATATATATATATATGTCGTACCTAGTAGCCAGAACGCACTTCTCAGCCTACTATGCAAGGCCCGATTTGCCTAATAAGCCAAGTTTTCATGAATTAATATATTTTCTCTAATTTTTTTCTTATGAAATGATAAAGCTACCCATTTCATTATGTATGAGGTCCATTTTTTTTTATTGGAGTTAAAATTAACATAGATATATGACCGAACCTAACCAACCCTACCTAACCTAACCTAACCTATCTTTATAGGTTAGGTTGGGTTAGGTAGCCGAAAAAGTTAGGTTAGGTTAGGTTAGGTAGGTTAGGTAGTCGAAAAACAATTATTTCATGAAAACTTGGCTTATTAGGCAAATCGGGCCTTGCATAGTAGGCTGAGAAGTGCGTTCTGGCTACTAGGTACGACATATATATATATATATATATAATGCGTATATTTGTGCTTAAATTATACATACATACGAATATTTGTAGATCCTCAAGCTAGGCTCGTCCAATCGACACAATTTTAACGTACTGCATATTCGAAATTTGTATTTTCTCAGATCTAAATTACTATTATTACACACTAGAATGTGTTGAATAGTAAGGCCTAAGGAGGTTATATTTTAGTGGAAATTATTGGTATTTTGCAGTACGTGGATGAAGTATTTAGAGAGGTGCGATTCGAGCAGATGTGAATGAAGCACTGCTCGAGAAAAATAAATACATCAATTGATCCTTGTACGTAAAGTGTTTATCATTCATAAACACAGGTTTTGGTGGCTTGGGTTAACGATC